>NW_027252144.1:900000-1029583 GCF_044704955.1 Pristiophorus japonicus | reverse complement strand
GCGTTATCCACTTTGCAACAGTGGCTGCACTCCAAAAGTACTTCATTGGCTATTAAGCACTTTGAGATGTCCGGTGGTTGAAAAAGGCGCTTTATAAATGTAAGTCTTTCTTTAATGTGGAAAATATGCTCCTTAAATTTTGGAATAATTTTATTATTATACTTGTTTTTTATGTTTGTCGTGCAAAAGTTCTTAAAAGAGTGTTTGAAGACCAGGCCCTCAAAACTGCCACCAAGCTCATGGTCTACAGGGCTGTAGTAATTCCTGCCCTCCTGTATGGCTCAGAGACATAGACCATGTACATTAGACACCTCAAGTTGCTGGAGAAATACCACCAACGATGTCTCCGCAAGATCCTACAAATCTGCTGGGAGGACAGATGCACCAACATTAGCGTCCTCGACCAGGCCAACATCCCCAGCATTGAAGCACTGAACACGCTTGATTAGCTCCGCAGGGCAGCCCACATTGTCTGCATGCCAGACATGAGACTCCCAAAGCAAGTGCTCTACTCGGAACTCCTTCACGGCAAATGAGCCAAAGGTGGGCAGAGGAAACGTTACAAGGACATCCTCAAAGCCTCCCTGATAAATTGCAACATCCCCACTGACACCTGGGAATCCCTGGCCAAAGACCGCCCTAAGTGGAGGAAGTGCATCCGGGAGGACACCGAGCATCTCGAGTCTCATCGCCGAGAGCATGCAGAAATCAAGCGCAGGCAGCGCAAAGAGCGTGCGGCAAACCTGTCCTACCCATCCTTTCCCTCAACGACTATCTGTCCCACCTGCGACAGGGATTGTGGTTCTCGTATTGGACAGTTCGGCCACCGAAGGACTCATTTTAAGAGTGGAAGAAAGTCTTCCTCGATTCCAAGGGACTGCCTATGATGATGATGATGATCTCCTCTAGACCTCATATAACTTTCACTGCACTCTCCTGTAACTGAGTAAATACTAGAAAGTCAAGATCGAGAAAACCACTTGGCCCACAAAAGCTCATCCCTTTGGTTCCCTCACATTCCTACCACAACATTCAGTGTTCATTGAACATTCCTAAAAATATGTTATTTCTGTCTGTTATATTATCTTATACATTCATCATTCACTTGTAAGAGCGAAAAACTTTAATCAGGGGTAAAGTAGTTTGGTGTAATTAATATATAAAGCAAGAAAGACTGAGAGTAAGATTTAAAATGCGTTCATGGTAGAATAGCTGAATTAGGCAAAACATAGAAGGTCAGAGAAATTCTCTTTAGGATATAAGAACACCCACAGCATTTATGTAGACAGCTCACAGTAATAATGAGAGAAGACCGCAATGTTCCAGTCATGTGAGATAATAGACACAAGGCCTCTTTGAAATGGGTAACAGACAGGTGGTCTGCCAAGGATACAGCCTGAAAGCTAGTATAGGAACACGTTGACAGGAAAGTAACACATAACCTATAGGGGAGGGGGGCTTTTTCCGTAACAACAGTGATGTACCAATTCAAAATCACTGTAACCAATAGAATCATTAGAAATTACTGTAACCAATAACCTGTATTAACCAATGTATTAGTAGCAGGTGGGCGGGGACTGGTGGCAAATAACCAATGGAACACTTCCCCGCGTAGTTCCACCATTTTGACTGTATTTGAACTGTATAAGAATGTAGCTGTGTAGCTTGTCCCATGAGATCGGTGTGGAGAACACTCAGTAACGGTACTGATGCGGCCGGATCTCCCTTGATTAATCAGGTTTTAATAAACAACTCTTTTCTCTCTAAAAGATCTTTCGTGTGAGTGTTATATTTTTAATACTCCACAACACACTGAATAAAGCTCTTCCTCTTCTTTTAAATTTACTTTTCATATGTCTGATTAAAGAGATACAGCTTTTTAAAAACTCTTGGTCCTACTTTTCTGTTTCTATTTTGAAGTAATATTCTAGGTTGGCCTTATCGGTATAATTTCATACATATATAGCAAGAGATGTGAGATCAACATCAGTAGGTAGTTTCACATTGCTTGTTACTAGTACTAGTTGCAGTATAAATCCAGTCCAATGCAAAGCCAAGTTTTAAACCTGTATGTAATATAGAGCTCCGCCTAGTAGACTACTGTTCCACCTAGAGGACTACTGTGGTAATGTAACTACTGATGTAAAGACAATAAAAGTCACACGATGTACTGGAGCCATCTTGTAGAAAATATGTGTATTAGTGATGTGGTAAAGATTATATCACGCTGTCCAGTTTGTTGCACCTCATGGTATGTTTTAAATATATTGGCGTAGAAATTCCACTTTCTCCTTCCCGTGGGCGTTCAACTAAATTTTAGAGATAAAATACGCACTTACCTGAAGCTGCTGTGCCAGCTCGACTTTCTGATCCACAGGCCTCCTCTTGCTGTGCGTTGAAGCGGGTGCACGTTGGGACGTGCGCAGGCCTGGAGCTGGAGTCACATGGCTCAGGGCAGCCAATCAGGTATAGTATATTCTCATTCATAGTAATAAGAGTTTCGTAAGTCCGAAACTCCTATTACTATGAATGAGAAACCTCCCCAAACACCCAAAACACAAATAAAAAATAGAAAATATACACTACATATTTAAGATTCATTTAAATTAAAGTTTAATTATGTCTTATAAAGATATATTTTCCCAATTTTTTTGAAAAGTTTTTTTAATTATGCCTTAAAATAAACTTACCATTGTGGGGAGAGTTGTTAACAATAAAATATGTTTGCATAACTTTATTTTTATATGTTTTTGTGTATTTTAAAACACTTGCGCCTGTAAAAGTAGGCTATGCACCTGCTTTTTCAGGCGCAAGATTTTTTAGGACATTTGCTGGGCAAGATATGCATAAATATCGCAAACTTGCACGTACAAATGTCCTCGCTCCCGATCTGGCTACGCTTGACAGATCAGAAAAGCAGGTTTTCAGCGCATGCGCATTGCGCACTGAAAGCCGGCTTTTCCGATGCCTTCCCGGGTCCGTTGAAACTTCGTATGGGCCCGGGGAGGTTGGAATTTCTACCTCAGTATTGCACCATTTTAATGCAAGAAGACAAGTTACTGCCCGCTCTCATAACATTAGAATTAGTTGCTCTGCAGCTAACGATTGCACATGCTGCAAAAGTGAATAGGCAGAGCTCTGTCCTGGCCTGGCTGGGTAGAGACCTGTGTACAGCATAGTCGAGGAGCATAGCCAGGTCCTGTATTGTGCTAAACAGATGCCACATTCAACCCAACAGGTCCCTTCCTGTGTCATTTACATTTATTTGTTCACATGGATAATTAAATAAACCTTCCGTTGAAGTTCTGAGATTATTCCTCTCAGTGATCATCTTGCATTGTCAAAGGCAGTCCAATTCATGGAGCAGTAAAGTTAATTGTTGCGGATAAAATGTTCACAAGGGTTCTCCCGATCTTACACTGTAAATGCGTCGGAAACGTCAAATTCGTCGGTGATTTTCTCGATGCTCAAATCATGTCAGATATTCGGTTCTGGTGTCCTGCAGGTGATCACTAGATTCCCTTAATAGATTACACTGTGCAACATTAGAGCTTCCAGGAAGTCAAACTGTAGACGAATGAATTATGGCTGCCCTATAGTCAGATGCCAGAACGTGGACTGCAATCCTTCTCCCAGACGTGCCCTTCTCCTACCGTCTCTATAGAGGAATTGTAACTACTCAGCATTTTAGAGATGATGTATTGCTGGCATTAACCTCCCTTGGACAAGGCCAGTGTAACATCAAACCTGTCCTAGCAAAAGGGCTCCTTTGGACAGGAGCAAGTTTTTGAATTCTGTTCCTATTAGATAATGAATTCTGTTGTTACTGGATGATGTTGCTATGTAATTGACAATGATACCACTTGGCTTTTGGTGGAGGGGAGGAGTGTTCTTCGGAGATAGCTTCATTTACTGCAGTCCAACTCCGAATGCTGCTGACACTTCTCAGGCTTGAAGACACATCGCAGTTCTCAATCTACTTTAGAAAAGGTACACGTTTTATTTGGTGCATTCTCATATTACTAATTTATGTTGCTTATTTACTCAACTGTGCACAAGTTTATTTTATTTTCCTTCATACATATATAATTGGATTTTTAGTTCATATTTTCCTCAAGTTTTACTGAAATATTTGCACTTAATTTGAATTAAATATTATTGTGCATTACTGTTAACTATTAGAAACAAAGTATGTTTGTGAGAAATAAATTGTATCTCCATTGTTTATGAGGGAAGAGAGGGAAGGCTTCTTTTCCCACGAGCGGGCCCACTGATATAGAGGGTCGACGCTCGCCTCAGCCCACCTAGCAATTCTAGAAGTTAGCAGACAGAGACGGATGGCAAAGTATAACGATCTTTATTACGAACGTCCGGGAACATCCCTCATCACAGCCGCCTGTGAGTGGAGATGCTCCCCGAACAGCACAATCATACAACTTTTATACATTTCAAAACCCCTCTGTTCCCAGACAAGACCTCCCTCGATTTCTAATTGAACTACCTTATCAGTGCTACTTCTCTAATTGGACTACATTATTAGTGCTACTTTGGATTGACAAGCCAAGACCCTCGTGACCACTTTAGGCCGTGACTAGAATGACTTCATTAGGTCAGAATTTGTTGATTCTCCTTGGTGCCCATGAGTCTGCCTCGAGCCTCGAGCCTCTTCGCAAGGTCTTATCAATGTCTGTTTAGGTTCTCACATCGTATCCTGTCGGAATAATATTGAATTGATGACTTCTGTAGCCTTGGTACAAGGCTGAAGAGAGGCCATTTACCTCCTTCTGGGCCAGTGCAGGAACCAGCACTTTAACCTTTGTCCCGCTGGTATCCCTAATGCCAAATTTTCCTCTTACACCATAAAGATTTACCAGCTATTAAAGAAATGCATGGCAGTGTGTATATCCACAGCACTGATTGCCAAAGAATCTAGTAAAAGCTGATAAGTGACCAACCTAAAAATATGAAAGCATTCCAAAGTAATGATGAAGAAATATGCTAACACAAAGGACATGATCAGTGTAACTCTTTTAGTTGGGTTGTAAACAAATAGTATAATGGACTATGTAAATCAAATTAGTGATTCATTACCAAACCCACTTTTAAAGAGATACCACCAGTGTGTATGTCCTGGATTGAATGACTTTCCATTCTGCATTACTATGCCTTAATACAGTGAAGTGCTGAGGAAAATGTTTGTTCACTCTGTTTCTGATTAAAGTTAGAATAACAACATAACAGAACTTAATTCTATAAGAACAAAAGCAAAATCCTGCAGCTGATGGAAATCTGAAATTAAAACAGAAATTGCTGGAAACACTCAGCAGGTCTGTAAACATCTATGGAGAGAGAAACAGACTTAATGTTTCAGGTCGATAACCTTTCATCAGAACTGGAAGGTGTTTGAGATTAACAGTTTTTAAGCAGGTACAGAGGCAGTGAAAAGGGAGAAGGAAATAACAAAGGGGAAGGTCTGTGATTGGGTGGTATTACATTAATTCCATGGGATTTAACATTTTGCATTTACAAAGAAAAAAAAACCTTGCATTTATATAGCATCTGCCATGACTTCAGGATGTTCCAAAGCACTTTACAGTCAATGAAGTACTTTTGAAATGTAGTCACTGTTGTAATGTAGGAAATGCTGCAGCCAATCTACGCACAACAAACTCCCACAAACAGCAATGTGATAATGACCAGATAATGTGATGTTAATTGAGGGATAAATATTAACAAGACACCAGGGATAACTCCCCTGTGCTTTTTTGAAATAGCATCACGGAATCTTTTACATCCACCTGAGAGTAGACGGGTCCTCGGTTTGACATCTCATCCAAAAGACTGATTTGGCTCAACCAGCCACCACCCCCACACAAACAAAAAAAAAATGCAGCTCTCTGCTTTCATTCAAATAATGCTCTAGTCTAGCACAACACACCATGGATTGGTCAAAGATGTAGATCCACCCATGTTTCCCATGTGTAAAGTCATGATTTAACTGTGCTGCTGATAATTTGCTTTGCCCAGGCCAGACCAGCAGCGTCACTTGCTTCCACCTTCTGGTGGTCAGCTCTAGAGGCTATTCATCAGGTCTCAAGTCCAGAATCATACATGTCAATTACAAGTACTATTAAATGACAGCATAATTTACTCATTATATTCATTGCATTTCAAAAGATATATCAGATTTACCATTGAGATTAGAGGTCCAATCAGATCAGTTGAAAGGCAGGTCTTGAGTATACCAAAACCAATCAAATTGGTTGGAGGACAGAACTGTGTGAACTAGTTAATAAGGCATTGTCTCGCACTGCTAATCTGAGACAAAAATAGCTTAATGAGCTGATGGCTTCTGGGAGTCAGTTACGAATGTGTTTGCTTAGCATTTGTCACCAAATAAATTAATTTAAAAAGCAGCTTTTAAAGACTTATTTTTCAAGGTTAATACCTCAGTTGAAATAGCAGAGGAATGTTATATGACCATATTAAACATTTACCCCTGTTTTCACTCAGAGTAATTTCAAGTCTTTTGTGTTTAAAACAGAAAATGTTTGAAATGCACAGAAGTTTTCTGTAACCTGGCAGACTCCTTTAGTGCTATCACAGTGTATGGACTTTAAAATAAAAGCACAGGGCTAGCAATAATGCTAAAACAAAGACTAGCAGTAATTAAAAAAAATACTGGGAGTGAGACTGAAAAATACAAACATCAGGACTTGGAATAAAAAACACACCAAAGTGCAAATGAGACAAAAGAAAAATACTGGATACAGATTCCATTTACCCTCTTATCCTTCATCTCCATTCCTATATCAAACTTCAAAAACTTCAAGCAATTGAAAGTCTTTTCCCAACAGAGAAAATAAATGTTCCACAGTCACTTCCCCCACCTGTGTTTCTCCCCTGTTGGACAGGGGGACAGCAGCCTTTTATTTGCTATTCCTTGTCTTATTCTTTCAATACTCCTCTCAACTGACCCACAAATGGTATTATTATTCTGCAATAATCTGATTTGTGACTTATGCAGTCATCTTTCCACAATGGAGACCACCTCTACCATAGATATATCTGCAGAAGGTGAGGAGGAATTTGAAATTCAACACCAGGAAGAACAGCCAGGAAGAGAATCTTCTCGTGAAAATGAAGGTATCGTATTATTTAACCAATACATATTATAGTGCATTTGATCAGCATCTTTATAGTAAATGTGCATTTATCTTTCTCTCGGAGCAGAGATGTGTGCATATATAAGGAAGTACAAATACCAAGTACAAAACTGTCAAGATTCTTAATGGTGTTTAATGTGTTAATATAAAAGAAAAAATAAAGTTGAAGCTGTAAACTACAGAAGATCATTTTGACTCAACAACTCCACATTAAAATGACCAATTGATGACCACCTTGCAGAGCCCTATGGCGATACTCAGCCTACAAGAAAGAATATGGTGGATTATATAAATACAGCATCAAGACCTATGAGTGCATCATTGCCATAAAATTATGTTTTTTTTTACAAAACATGTATATTTATACCATTGTAACTTTTGGCTTTGCACTTACATTTATAAAATGTATTTCTTTGCCAGATTTCATTGCAATACATTGTGAAGTATTGTGATGTCAATGGCCTTTTGCCATCAGCTATGGATGTAAATACAACATGGATGTTATCTCCATATATGCAGCATAAATCTACAGAGCAGTTACTCATTAATCTCACGTATTCCCGATATTTCTATTATTTGTAAGCCAAAAGATTGTTCAAGTGCCTTTATAGTACCTTCCTTATTCAGTGGATGATGCTGTTATCCTCCACTTGTTGAATAATAGCATCAGTTATCAATGCAAAGAATCACAACTAAGATACTTCACCTCCAAGATGTTTTAATGTAATTCTAAATAACCTATGGTTCACCCTCTTGGGCTATTTATAATAATGTTCCCTCTGGTTCTGCTCAAGCTCCAACCTTTCATTTTTCCACATTGCTGCGAGGAGGAAAGACTTTTTGACAACAAAGTGAAAAATAGCATATTTGAAATCTGTCTTTTAGCAAATGTTTTGTTGTATTTTTCTTCTATTTGTGCAAACAAACAGATCACAAGTACATGAAGCTTAACAACTATTGTCCACTATTTTCTTATTTTCTCAGCTGGTTGATTTAATAACAAACCTGTAAACTCTCCTGGCCAGAAGAAAAAATAACCGGTATATTTGAAGCTTTTAGAAGGATTATTGTTGGTGCTGTTGACACTTCTCACTCTTGAAATATATTTTGCTTTTCCTTGGTTCTACAAATAATCTGCAGCCGAAAGAACAAGTTACAACCTGGACCCAGGCTCCTAGCCAATGCTGCTCCGAAACTACTTGCATTTTCACTCATAATACCAGCATGTCCTGATTAAAATATATATTGAACAACAATAGCGACTTTCCTTTATATAGCATCTTTAACATAGAAATAGCCGTAGGTACTTCACTGAGACCAAATCATAGAAGGGTCTTGAGAGAGGAGAGGGAGGCAGAGAAGTGGAGGAGTTTAGGGAGGGAATTCAAAAAGATGGGGCTCAGATGGATCAAGATAATGTCACAAACTGTGGGATGAAGGAATTTGTGTGCACAAGAGTGGGAGAAAAGGAGAATTCAGGGGAAGGCTGTAGGGCTGGAGGAGGTTACAGAGATAGGGAGAAGTGAGGCCAGGAATTCTTAAAAGATTATTCAGAGGATTCTCTTTTCAGTGCCAGCCTGTTTCAAAAACAAGGTAAAATGTTAGTTACCTCCCTGACAGGGCTGGATTAAAGGTATGATGGGCCTGGGGCAAACTGCTCCAAATGGGCCTATAGTTATACAAAAGCAAAATACTGCAGATGCTGGAATTTGAAATAAAAACAAAATGCTGGAAATCTCAGCGGGTCAGGCAGCATCTGTGGAGAGAAAAACAGAGTAAACATTTCAGGTCGATGACCCTTCGTCAGAATTGGTGAATGTTCAAAAAGAACAGATTCTTAAGGAACACTGAAAGGGGGAGGGGAAGAAAGAACAAAAGGGAAGGTCTGTGATAGGGTGGAAGGTAGAAGAGATTATGAAGACAAAAGGGATGATGGGTCGAATTGAAATGGTAATGGCAGAAGTTAGAAAAAAGTTAGTCTAGATAGGGTGTGAATAGCAAAATAATGACCAGCTGTCATCGGAGACAAAGAGAAAACAATCATAAGATCGGGGTGAGGGAGCCAAAAATGGCCAGAGGTTATGGTCTGAAATTGTTGAACTCTATGTTGAGTCCAGAAGGCCGAAAAGTGCCTAAACAAAAGATGAGGTGCTGTGTTGAGCTTCATTGGAAAAGTGTAGGAGACCGAGGATGGAGATGTCGGAGCGGGAGTGGAGTGGGGAATTAAAGTGACAGGTGACCAGAAGCTCAGGATCACGCTTACGGTCTGAACGGAGATGCTCTGCAAAGCGGTCACCCAATCTGCGTTTGGTGTCCCCAATGTAGAGGAGACCACATCGTGAGCAGCAAATACAGCATGCTAAATTGAAAGAAGTACAAGTAAATCGCTGTTTCACCTGAAAGGAGTATTTGGGGCCCTGGACCCAGGAGGTAAAAGGGCAGGTGTTGCATCTCATGTGCTTGCACAGGAAGGGGAGGGGTGCGGGGATGACTTCGGAATGGACCAGGGTGTCGCGGAGGGAGCGGTCCTTTGGGAATGCTGAGAGGGGAGTGGAGGGGAAGATGTGATTGGTGGTGGGATCATGCTGGAGGTGGCAGAGGATGATCCATTGAACGTGGTGATTGGTGGGGTGAAAGATGAGGACAAGGGGAACACTGTCGTGGTTCTGAGAGGGAGGGGAAAGGGTGAGAGCAGAGATGCGGGAAATAGAACAAACACGGTCGAGGGCCATGTTAACCACGGTGATGGGGAATCCTCTGTTGAGAAAAAAGGAAGACATGTTGGATGCACTAGTGCAAAAGGTGGCGTCGTCAGAGCAGATGCGACGGAGACGAAGAAACTGGGAGAATGGAATGGAGTCCTTGCAGGATGCGAGGTGGGAGGAAGTTTAGTCCAGGTAGCTGTGGGAGTCAGTGGGCTTATAGTGGATACTGGTCAATAGCCTATCCCCAGAAATGGAGACAGAGAAGTCGAGGAATAGAAGGGAGGAGTCGGAGATGAACCATGTGAAGGTGAGGGAAGGGTGGATAAAGGGCAAAATGAATTAAATTTTCAAGTTCAGTGCGAGAGCAGGAAATAGCACCAATACAGTCATCAATGAACTGGAAAAAGAGGTGAGGGAGAGGACCCAAGTAGGATTAGAACAAAGAATGTTCCACATATCCCACAAAAGGGACAACATAGCTAGGACCCTATGTGGGTTCCCATAGCAACACCTTTAATTTGGAGAATGTGAGTAGAGTTAAAGGAGAAGTTGTTCAATGTGAGAAAAAGTTCAGCCAGGTGGAGGAAGGTGGTGGTGGATGGGGACTGGTCGAGGAAGAAGCAGGGCCTATAGTTCTGTTTGTTCATGTCCACTCCATTACGTTATTAATTCTGATTCAGAGTATGAAAACATAGGCCAGTATATTCAACAATGAAAGCATATATTCTGTATCAAGTAGGTATATATTCTCGTTCTGATAACATTGCAATACTAGATTACTGTATATATATGCAAATTTCTCTCAATAACATGTGAAATAAAACAAGCTAATACATATTCTGTTCTGTATATAGGTACATTAGTGTATCTAGGTACTTCTGTATATAGGTATAAACAAATGAATCTAGCCTGTATAAGCAAGTATCTATCCTGTAAGTACTTTACAAGATAACATTGCGAGACTTCCTATATGCGAATTTCTCAATGATGTCTCCCGTTTCAATAGTAGCCAGCACGTCATGTTCAATACACAGAAGTGAAAGGACACTCAGTCGGATTTGACCCATCTTTGCCCAAATTTGATTTTTTACTCTCTTGAGCACAGAAAACGATCGTTCTCCACTACAGTTCGTAATCATCAGGGACAGGTACATCAGAAGAGCACTTGAAACATTAGCAAATGTTACACATAGTCCATTGTCACTGATTCTATTCAGCCTATTTGGGAGGCTTTATATTTTTTTTCCTACATTTATTTGGTGGGCCTATGTTCTTTGGTGGGCCTGGGGCTGCAGCTCCATCCTCCCCATGGTTAATCTGTTCCTCACGAACTTGTTCGTATCAGACCAGGTCACATAATTAGTGAGAAAATGGAGGATAGATCTTAATCAAGGTGTGTTTTTAATGAGGAATGAAAATATACAGGAATAACAAAGTGGAGCAATATGTTTTCAACCTATACACAAATGGATGGATTGTTGATAGTACACTATTATTTCAATCCAAATCAGATTTTTTGTTAATTGTAGATTTATGTTTTTTTCCCACCAGAAATTCTCACGGACACCAAAAAGTCGTCAGACGCTGCTCGAAGGATTTGGAGCTACGTTCCAAAGGAACTCAACTGTTTGCAGGTTCTGAGATCACCATCTATGAATCTATTGATCACTTTGGAGCTGTGACCTGGCCAGGGGTGTGTCTTACTTAGCACATACTAAATTTAGAACCTACACTTGATGAGAATAAAAATGGGAGACATCGGATAAAGAAACAAATTGATAACACTTCCTATGGTTCACAGGAGTTTGTATAAATTTACTATCATTTATCAATTTGTAACAATTATAACGATGAATGTAGTGTTTTTGCACAGCATACTGGAGCTACAAAGTGGTGTGCATGCTATAGATGGGGCGGGGGGCGGTCACAAGTTAATATCTATGGTCACCAGGCTCAGCCCTGCGATTCTGCCACATACTGCATTATTAATCTACATGCTTCCAGGGGTGGTAGTGAACACTGGAGTGAGAATCCCCGAGTCACTGTAGTTCACCTTAGGGCAACTGGTTACAGAGCAGCCCAGGTAAGGGCCTGGAAGCAGCTTGTCACCCCTTATGGTGCATGACATAGTGAGAGCACAGGATGGGAAGAAAGTGTAAATGCATTCAACAAGGAGTTAAAATTAAAATTATTCTTATATTGCCACATAGCTAAGGATCATGCTGTTGAAGGGATTATATTCTCTCACTCCCACCCCTCTTCTGCACCCGCCACACTACATTGTTCAGACCAGGTTTCCCAAATTATGTTCTAAAATTGCTGATTAGTGATGAATTGAAGTACACTGGATTATTTACCCATAATTACTGTTAATATTATATCAAAGAAGCAGATGCTCCATTCAAGCTTCTTTTTAAAATTGAAAGTTATAATAATTATAAGTAACAATAGCATTGTTCTGTTTCGCCCAATCCTGTTAAGCTTTTAATTTTTCTACTAGTTGGAAAGTGTTAATGAAGGGCAAAACTAAGAGTAATACACACATGGATCATTTGGCATCGATTGACTGTCTTAATTTTCTTAGTTTTCTCATAACATGGACCATCAAAATCAGTATTCTGTCAGGTGTCATCAGCACTCCACATTTAAGTAATAATACAATCGTATGGTAGTTAGAATAAAACAAAGGGATATTGATAATTCAAAGGGGCCTTAATTGTAATATCTTCTTACAATATCACTAAAGCACCCATATTGAAGATGGCTTCAATCTGGAACTTGCTTTATTGTAAACATCAGCAGTTGCATTACCACAGTAGTCCACTAGATGGAGCAGTAGTCCACTAGGTGGAGCTATATTACACTTCTCCCTCCTTAATGAAGAAGTAATTATAATAATATAATCATCATACATAACTTGCATGGTTTTACATAACAAAAGATATGAAATTATTTTGCCATATTTACAAATCAAACTTAACCACTGGTTTTCTGCTTCAAAGAGCACCTTCACTCTCGAACAAAACTTCCAAAACATGGTGTTGAATGTAGATTCATTCTAGGCTGAGCCTGAGGAAAGTTTTTCTCTAAGGGTAACCCTTGATCTACATTTTGACACTCCACAACTTCAGACTGTTTGTCTGCCTGACTCGGATTCAGACTTAAATTCTGACTTTCTCTTGGATTTGTTTCTAATACATCTGATGTAAGATTTGCTATTGGTACTCTACTTGTAACAAGACTATCTGACTCATCAGAAGTAATCGAAACATTCCTGTTGGAGGCATTAGGCACCTGCTGAATATATCAAAACACAAGGCATTAGGCACCTGCTGAATATATCTAAACTCATATAAGTTTAAAGTGGCCACATATAAAATGGCTGCCCAAGCATGATGGGTACTCAGTTAGTCAAGTAATGAACTGGGGCAGACCGAGCAATGACCGAGCAATGACCTAGTGAGGCCCACTACCAGGAATGCCTTGGATACAAGATAATTATAACAAGCAATTATAGTACACTGGTATAATCAGTGACTTCACACAGCCGAGCCCCGAGGAACAGAGATAAGGGGGGAACCTGCCTCACATAACGAGGTCATTAATCAGCCTGAGCTGACAAAAAACTGAACATACAGCCCCTGCGATATCAGGAGAATTCTATTGGGTTAAAGAAACCTATATGTAATCTATAATCGGGATGATTGGATTGTGTCCAGCCGAAGTGGGCTAAGTAACTGTAAAGAACTATTGTAAAACATATAAATATCGATGAGTTTCTTTGTTCGTCGGAGAGAGTGCCTGGATCCAGTCCTGAGGCTTCCTCCCCGCTAGCGAAAATAAAGGCCGCATTGGCGTTGGAACCAACTCTGAGTGTTGAGTGATTCTTCCGAGAAAACATTCACGCTAACAATTCCAACTTACAATTCCTTCCACATCTGTAGGTAAAATATGATCAATGTGAACAGACCTAACCTGTCCATGATCAAACATCTTGACCAAATACGTGCGAGGACCACATATCTTCACTACTCTTCCTGGTAACCACATTAACCATTTATGGTGATGGTTCTACGCTCTCACCTTCTGATTCAATTTCAAACTTCTCTCTCTTACTCTACCTCTATCATGATTCTCTTTCTGTGTGATTGTGCCAAGATTGGTTTTAACAATGAGAACCTGGTTCATGGCTGTCATTTGAGAAACAACTCTGCTGGTGTTCTACCAATAGTTGTATAAGGAGTATTACGATAAGTAATTTAAAAATTTGCCAATTTGTGGTCCAATGACAACTGCCATTTCCTTGGATTTGGATCCAACATTTGCTTAATGAAGCAGGGTGGTATGGTGGGACCTTGGAATGTTTCACACCATTTCTGCTCATGAACTGTGCAAATTCTTCTGAACAAAATTGCAGCCCATTATCAGACACAGTTTCTTCTGGGAGGCCATATGAAGAAAACAATATTCGCAAATTATCCAGTGTTTTACTTGTTGTTATCTTCCGCATCGGAAACATCTCGACACAATTCAAATGGCTATCAATCACAATGAACAATTGTTTTCCTTCTAGCTCAGCAAAATCTACATGTAAGCTTTGCCACAACCTGGGAGGCCATTTCCATGGCTGAAATGCTACTGATGGTGGTTTCTCGCTTACCAATTGACATGTTGTACACTGACTAATGATGTACTCTATATCATTATCTAGATCTGGCCATCATAAGTAACTGCATGCAAAACTCTTGGTCAAGCACATTCCCAGGTGCTGGTCATGAAGATCTCCCAAGAATTTGGACCTGAACTTATTAGGAATAATTACTCTTGTACCCCATATGAGGCAATCTTTATCCACTGATACTTCATTCCTACGGATGAAGTATGGATGAATATCTTTCTTGATACCTGGTTTGGCAAGCCATTTGCATTGTAATCATATACCTTTAACATAACTGGGTCATGTTTGGTTGCTCTACCAATCTCTTCAGCTGTGAATTGCAGTTCATCAATGTATGAAATATAGAACACTTCTTCCCTATTGGGTGTAACCTGTGATGGGGGTGGCAACCTGGACATAGCATCAGCATTACCATCTGACTTAGGTTCAACAATGGGTGTAGCTCAATTACTTAAATCTACCTTAGAGATAATGTTCTCAGTTTCTAGTCTTTTGATTTCTTGCACAACTTTTTCCTCGAGTGCATATGGTATGGGACGTGGTTTGCAGTAAGCTGGTCAAACGTTCTTCTGTACCCTGACACTCACCTTGAAACCTTGGATCGGACTGCCTGTTTCATGAAACACCTTCGGATACTGCTTGATGACATCACCCTTCTATGCCAATCGTGTTTCAACACAAAAAACCTCATTCCAATCCAGCTTCAGTGATCCCAACCAATTTCTACCGATTAAGGCAGGCTTGTCTCCTGCCACTACTAAGAGAGGCAAGCTCTGAAACTGATCTTTGTATTTCAGTCAGCTAGGAACAGTATAAAAAGAGGGGGCTTGGTGCAGTCTTGCTCGGAGTGCAGTGGCAGGTCAGAGTGCAAAGGTAAGAGTTTGGTAAGTGGAATAGTTCGGGCAAGTGGGAGCAGGAGGTGTTGTTTTGTCTTGTTTTCCCCACCAGTGCTGACTCCCCGACCTGGGAGGAACAGAAAACAAAGTGTGACGTCACAGCAAGAGGGTAAGTGATTGTCTGATTGATTGGTGAGTAGTTTTTCTTTTTTCCTTATCTTGTCAGTAAGAGCCCTTTCGCATTGTTGCCAAATTAGGTTACTTTAAGTGTTAAGTCATGGCGGGAGAGCCCAGACCCGTGTCATGCTCCTCCTGTGCTATGTGGAAATCAGAGACGCTTCCAGTGTCCCTGAAAACTATGTGTGCAGGAAGTGTAACCAGCTGCAGCTCCTGTTAGACCGCATGACGGCACTGGAGCTGCAGATTGATTCACTCTGGAGCATGCACGATGCTGAGGATGTCGTGGATAGCATGTTCAGTGAGTTGGTAAAGGTTACAAAGGCAGATAGGGAACGGGTGACCATCAGGCAGAGCAGGAGTAGGAATATAGTGCAGATATACCGCTTTGGAAATTGTTGGGGGAGATGGCTCACCAGGGGAAGGCAGCAGCAGCCAAGTTCATGGCACGTTGGTGGCTCTGCTGCACAGGAGGGCAGTAAAAAGAGTGGAAGAGCTATATTGATAGGGGATTCTATTGTAAGGGGGATAGATAGGCGTTTCTGCGTTCGCAACCGAGACTCCAGGATGGTATGTTGTCTCCCTGGTGCAAGGGTCAAGGATGTCTCAGAGCGGCTGTAGGGCATTCTGAAGGGGGAGGGTGAACAGCCAGTTGTCTTGGTGCATATAGATACCAACAATATAGGTAAAAAGCGGGTTAAGGTCCGACTCGGACTGACATATGAGGAGATGCTGGAGGAACTAGGCCTTTATACACTGGAGTTTAGAAGGATGAGAGGGGATCTCATAGAAACATATACAATTCTGACGGGACTGGACAGGTTAAATGCGGGAAGAATGTTCCCGATGTTGGGGAAGTCCAGAACCAGGGGACACAGTCTTAGGATAAGGGGTAGGCCATTTAGGACTGAGATGAGGAGAAACTTCTTCACTCAGAGAGTTGTTAACCTGTATAATTTCCTGCAGCAGAGAGTTGTTGATGCCAGTTCATTGGATGTATTCAAGAGAGAGTTAGATATGGCCCTTACGGCTAAAGGGATCAAGGGGTATGGAGCGAAAGCAGGAAAGAGGTACTGAAGGAACGATCAGCCATGATCTTATTGAATGGTGGTGCAGGCTCGAAGGGCCAAATGGCCTACTCCTGCACATATTTTCTATGTTACTAGACGAATTTATGGAGCTAGGAGTTAAATTAAAAAGTAGGACCTCAAAGGTAGTAATCTCAGGATTGCTACCAGTGCCACGTGCTAGTCGGAGTAGGAATCGCAGGATAGCTCAGATGAATACGTGGCAAGAGGGAGGGATCAAAATTCCTGGCACATTGGAACCGGTTCTGGAGGAGTGGGACCAGTACAAACCGGATGGTCTGCACCTGGGCAGGACCGGAATCAATGTCCTAGGGGGAGTGTTTGCTAGTGCTGTTGGGGAGGGATTAAACTAATATGGCAGGGAGATGGGAACCTATGCAGGGAGACAGAGGGAAATAAAATGGGGGCAGAAGCAAAGATAGAAAGGAGAATAGTAAAAGTGGAGGGCAGAAAAACCCAAGGCAAAAATCAAAAAATTCTAAATGGTCAAAGCCTGAAGGCTCTGTGCCTCAATGCGAGGAGTATTCGTAATAAGTTAGATGAATTAACTGCGCAGGCAGCTATTAACAATTATGATATAATTGAGATTACAAAGACACGCCTCCAGGGTAACCAAGGCTGGGAACTCAACATCCAGGGGTATTCAACATTCAGGAAGGATAGACAGAAAGGAAAAGGAGGTGGGGTAGCGTTGCTGGTTAAAGAGGAAATTAACACAATAGTAAGAAAAGACATCAGCTTGGATGATGTGGAATCTGTATGGGTAGAGCTGCGGAATACCAAAGGGCAGAAAACGCTCGTGGGAGTTGTGAACAGACCATCAAACAGTAGTAGTGAGGTTTGGGATGGCATCAAACAAGAAATTAGGAATGTGTGCAATAAAGGTACAGCAGTTACCAACTTTAATCTACATATAGATTGGGTTAACCAAGTTGGTAGCAATGGAGGATTTCCTGGCGTGTACTAGGGATGGCTTTCGAGACCAATATGTCGAGGAACCAACTAGAGAGCTGGCCATCCTAGACTGGGTGTTGTGTAATGAGAGAAAACTAATTCGCAATCTTGTTGTGCGAGGCCCCCTGTGGAAGAGTGACCATAATATGGTAGAATTCTTTATTAAGATGACGGTGTTAATTCAGAGACCAGGCTCTTGAACTTAAGGAAAGGTAACTTCGATGATATGAGACATGAATTGGCTAGGATAGACTGGCAAATGATACTTAAAGGGTTGATAGTGGATAGGTAATTTATAGATTACATGGATGAACTTCAACAATTGTACATCCCTGTCTGGAGTAAAAATAAAAAGTGGAAGGTGGCTCAACCGTGGCTAACACGGGAAATTAGGGATAGTGTTAAATCCAAGGCAGAGGCATATAAATTGGCCAGAAAAAGCAGCAAACCTGAGGACTGGGAGAAATTTAGAATTCAGCAGGGGAGGACAAAGGTTTTAATTAGGAGAGTGAAAATAAAGTATGAGAGGAAGCTTGCAGGGAACATAAAAATTGACTACAAAAGCTTCGATAGATATGTGAAGAGAAAAAGATTAGTGAAGACACAAATAACCTTCTGGAAATACTAGGGGTTCGAGGGTCTAGTGAAAAGAAGGAACTGAAGGAAATCCTTATTAATCAGGAAATTGTGTTCGGGAAATTGATGGGATTGAAGGCCGATAAATCCCAAGGGCCTGATAGGCTGCATCCCTGAGTACTTAAGGAAGTGGCTCTAGCAATAGTGGATACATTGGTGATCATTTTCCAACATTTTATTGATTCTGGATCAGTTCCTATGGACTGGAGGGTAGCTAATGTAACACCACCTTTAAAAAAAAGGAGGGAGAGAGAAAACGGGGAATTATAGACCAGTTAGTCTGACATCGGTGGTGGGGAAAATGTTGGAATCAATTATTAAAGATGAAATAGCAATGCATTTGGAAAGCAGTGACAGGATCGGTCCAAGTCAGCATGTATTTATGGAAGGGAGATCATGCTTGACAAATCTTCTAGAATTTTTTGAGGATGTAACTAGTAGAGTGGACAAGGGAGAACCAGTGGATGTGGTGTATTTAGATTTTCAAAAGGCTTTTGACAAGGTCCCACACAAGAGATTAGTGTGCAAAATTAAAGCACATGGTATTGGGTGTAATGTATTGACATGGATAGAGAACTGGTTGGCAGACAGGAAGCAGAGAGTCGGAATAAATGAGTCCTTTTCGGAATGGTAGGCAGTGACCAGTGGGGTGCCGCAGTGTTCAGTGCTGGGACCCCAGCTCTTTACAATACACATCAATGATTTAGATGAAAGAATTGAATGTAATATCTCCAAGTTTGCAGATGGCACTAAGCTGGGTGGCAGTGTGAGCTGTGAGGAGGATCCTAAGAGACTGCAGGATGACTTGGACAGATTAGGTGAGTGGGCAAATGCTTGGCAGATGCAGCATAATGTGGATAAATGTGAGGTTATCCACTTTGGGGGCAAAAACAGGAAGACAGAATATTATCTGAATGGTGACAGATTAGGAAAAGGGAAGGTGCAACGAGACCTGGGTGCCATGGTACATCAGTCATTGAAAGTTGGCATGTAGGTACAGCAGTCAGTGAAGAAGGCAAATGGCATGTTGGCCTTCATAGCTCGAGGATTTGAGTATAGGAGCAGGGAGGTCTTACTGCAGTTGTACAGAGCTTTGGTGAGGCCACACCTGGAATATTGTGTTCAGTTTTGGTCTCCTAATCTGAGGAAAGACATTCTTGCTATTGAGGGAGTACAGCGAAGGTTCACCAGATTGATTCCTGGGATGGCAGGACTGACAAATGAGGAGAGACTGAGTCAACTGGGCTTGTATCCACTGGAGTTTAGAAGAATGAGAGGGGATCTCATAGAAACATATAAAATTCTGACGGGATTGGACAGGTTAGAGGCAGGAAGAATGTTCCCGTTGCTGGGGAGTTCCAGAACCAGGGCTCACAGTCTAAGAATAAGGTGTAAGCCATTTAGGACCGAGATGAGGAGAAATTTCTTCACTCAGAGAGTGGTTAACCTGTGGTATTCTCTACCATAGAAAGTTGTTGAGGCCAGTTTGTTAGATATATTCAAAAGGGAGTTAGATATGGCCCTTACAGCCAAAGGGATCAAGGGGTATGGAGAGAAAGCAGGAAAGAGGTACTGAGGTTGAATGATCAGCCATGATCTTATTGAATGGCGGTGCAGGCTTGAAGGGGCGGATGGCCTGCTCCTGCACCTAATTTCTTTGTTTCTATGTTTCACTGATACGATGATACATATCGCTGATACGATTTTCTCTCCTGATTAGCCTCGCAGCTCTATCTTCGACTTCTCCATTGGAAAATCACTGAACTTGTCGCAATATAGCGATTACAGTACTCTGCTCACGGATGCACCAGTATCGATTTCCATGGTTATCTTGGTTCCTGCAACGTCTACTTGGATGACAATACTTTGCGAATCAATGTTAGGTACCCTCGTGCTCCTGATGACGTGTATCTCCAGAAACTTCTTGTCCCGTTCTCAGGAATATTGCTTGGCCATATCTATCGGCGTAGCTGTTTGACAAGGTAAATCAAAAGTCAAGTTAGGGGTTGTCAACAACATTCTTCTGATTGCTTCATTTTTCATCCCACAAACAAAGCCTTCATGCAATTCTCGGTCCTGAAAGTTTCTGAAATGATAGCGAATGGATAGCTTTTTTAAAGCCACAATGGACGCTCGTCAGTTAATTGATCTCAGGTTTCAAAATGATATCTTTCAGCATTTTCCTGGGGCTCAGGACTGTAGTGCATCCTAACTTGGTTAGAATCTTATTCAGTGGCTTGTCCTTCGGCTTGATAGGGAGAAGCACATTTTTCAGGGTTTCATACAGCTCGGGCCCTGCTTCAGTCAGGAAAATAGCCCATTTTCTTTCCAACAACCATTGGTTTACGGTTTTCATCATCGGGGACTTCGACAATACTATTAATTTCTAGCCGCTTCACATATGCTCCAAAAGTCTCTCTGAACTCACCCAAACATCCTATTATTCCTATAGGCGCAGCCATCTGGACTCTGGCAATATCAACAGCGTGCTTGAAATTTACCTTGGCTTTTTAGCTGTGCTGCAAAACCAAGTTTCTCTGTGAATTGGCTGAATTATCCACCAACAAATATCTCAGCTAGGGAATTAGATTATCCCATCCTACGTCACCAATGTAGTATCTTCTTCATCATCATCATCATCATAGGCAGTCCCTTGAATTGAGGGGAACTTGCTTCCACGCCAAAAAGGGATGAGTTCACAGGTGTTTCAATAAAGGACCTAATATTCTGGATCCCAAACTACATCTTGAAGTGTGGAAGATGCCTGTGCGTGGATTTTTTTAACATGTGATGGCCGTTGTACACCAGCCACTGCACGGACTTGACAGAGCTTGGTCTTGGTCCAGTGGCAAGGATTAACCAGGACGACTGGAGACCAGCTCTGCTGCATGGACCTAATGCGCACACATATCACAGTGTGGGCTGGCCCGTGCTGCCCCTGGGCTCTCGCCTCTTCTGGGCCCCGAACTCTCGCCTCTCCTGGGCCCCGATCACATCCCTCTACGAACTCTTGCCGCTCCTTCAAAAGCCTACTGAGTTTTTCAGGCAAGCTGGTGTTAGCCTCAAATAAGGTAATAATTTGAGACCACTATGGGTTTATGAAATGTGAAGACATGTCAATGCACTGAAAGAGTTACAAAACAAAATTTGACACCGAGTCACATAAGGAGATATTCAGGCAGATGACCAAAGAGGTAGGTTTTAGGGAGCATCTCAAAGGAGGAGAGAGTGGTGGAGATGCGGAGAGATTTAAGGAGGGAATTCCAGAGCTTGGAGCCTAGACAACAGAAGGCATGGCCACCAATGATTGAGCAATCATAATCAGGGACGCTCAAAAAGGCAGAATTAGAGGAGAGCAGATATCTCGGGGGCGGGGGGGGGGGGGCTTGTGGGACTGGAGGAGATTGATGAGATAGGGAGATCGAGGTGTGTAAAATGATTAAATGATTTGATGGGGTAGATAGAGAGAAATTATTTCCTCTGAGTGGGGAGTCCAGAACAAGGGGTCAGAATCTTAAAATTAGAGCTAGGCCGGTCAGGAGTGATTTCAGGAAACACTACCTCACACAAAGGATCGTGGAAATCTGAAACTCTCTCCCCGCAAAAGGCTGGGGGTCAATTAGAGTTTTCAAGACTGAGGTTGGTAAGATTTTTATTGGGTGAGGGTATTGAGAGATATGGAGCAAAGCTGGATAAATGGAATTGCGGTGCAGATCAGCCATGATCTGATAGAATGGCGGAACAAGTCCGATCGGCTGAATGACCTCCTCCTGTTCCTTGAGAGAGCTGGACCTTGATGTATTGATACAACGTGTTGTTAATTTTCTTTTTATTTGCAGCATTTTCAAACTACGACCTTCTATCCTCCTGGTATGCTGCTGAAACCCTCATCCGTGCCTTTGTTATCTCTACACTTGACTACACCTGACTGGCCTCCCACAATCTATCCTACTTAAACTAGAGGTGATCCAAAACTCGGCAGCCCAGCCCCTGTCCTAGTTCGCACCAAGTCCCGCTCACCCATCACTCGTGTGCTCGCCGATCAACATTGGCTCCCAGTTAAGCAATGCCTCAATTTCAAAATTTTCATCCTTGGTAACAAATCCCCCTATGGCCTCGCCCCTATCCTCCTTCAGCCTCACAACCCACCAAAATCTCTGCGCTCCTCAAATTCTGCCCTCTTGAACAACCATTGGTGGCCATGCCTTTAGCTGCCTAGGTCCCACGCTCTGGAACTCCCTCCCTAAACCTCTCTAACAGGACATTCTGAAATGGGAGGGAGAACAGCCAGTTGTCGTGGTGCACATTGGTACCAACGACATAGGTAAAAAAATGGATGAGGTCCTACGAAAAGAATTTAAGGAGCTAGGAGCTAAATTAAAAAGTAGGACCTCAAAAGTAGTAATCTCGGGATTCCTACCACTGCCACATGCTAGTCAGAGTAGGAATCGCAGGATAGCGCAGATGAATACATGGCTTGAGCAGTGGTGCAGCAGGGAGGGATTCAAATTTTTGGGGCATTGGAACTGGTTCTGGGGGAGGTGGGACCAGTACAAACCGGACGGTCTGCACCTGGGCAGGACCGGAACCAATGTCCTAGGGGGAGTGTTTGCTAGTGCTGTTGGGGAGGAATTAAACTAATATTGCAGGGGGATGAGAACCTATGCAGGGAGACAGAGGGAGACAAAAATGAGGCAAAAGCAAAAGACAGAAAGGAGATGAGGAAAAGTGGAGGGCATAGAAACCCAAGGCAAAGAACAAAAAGGGCCACTGTACAGCAAAATTCTAGAAGGACAAAGGGTGTTAAAAAAGCAAACCTGAAGGCTTTGTGTCTTAATGCAAGGAGTATCCGCAATAAGGTGGATGAATTAACTGTGCAAATAGATGTTAACAAATATGATGTGATTGGGATTACGGAGACGTGGCTCCAGGATGATCAGGGCTGGGAACTCAACATCCAGGGGTATTCAACATTCAGGAAGGATAGAATAAAAGGAAAAGGAGGTGGGGTAGCATTGCTGGTTAAAGAGGAGATTAATGCAATAGTTAGGAAAGACATCAGCTTGGATGATGTGGAATCTATATGGGTAGAGCTGCAGAACACTAAAGGGCAAAAATCGTTAGTGGGAGTTGTGTACAGACCTCCAAACAGTAGTAGTGATGTTGGGGAGGGCATCAAACAGGAAATTAGGAGTGCATGCAATAAAGGTGCAGCAGTTATAATGGGTGACTTTAATATGCACATAGATTGGGCTAGCCAAACTGGAAGCAATACGGTGGAGGAGGATTTCCTGGAGTGCATAAGGGATGGTTTTCTAGACCAATATGTCGAGGAACCAACTAGGGGGGAGGCCATCTTCGACTGGGTGTTGTGTAATGAGAGAGGATTAATTAGCAATCTCATTGTGCGAGGCCCCTTGGGGAAGAGTGACCATAATATGGTGGAATTCTGCATTAGGATGGAGAATGAAACAGTTAATTCAGAGACCATGGTCCAGAACTTAAAGAAGGGTAACTTTGAAGATATGAGGCATGAATTGGCTAAGATCGATTGGCTAATGATACTTAAGGGGTTGAATGTGGATGGGCAATGGCAGACATTTAGAGACCGCATGGGTGAATTACAACAATTGTACATTCCTGTCTGGCGTAAAAATAAAAAAGGGAAGGTGGCTCAACCGTGGCTATCAAGGGAAATCAGGGATAGTATTAAAGCCAAGGAAATGGCATACAAATTGGCCAGAAATAGCAGCAAACCCGGGGACTGGGAGAAATTTAGAACTCAGCAGAGGAGGACAAAGGGTTTGATTAGGGCAGGGAAAATGGAGTACGAGAAGAAGCTTGCAGGGAACATTAAGGCGGATTGCAAAAGTTTCTATAGGTATGTAAAGAAAAAAAGGTTAGTAAAGACAAATGTAGGTCCCCTGCAGTCAGAATCAGGGGAAGTCATAACGGGGAACAAAGAAATGGCAGATCAATTGAACAAGTACTTTGGTTCAGTATTCACTGAGGAGGACACAAAGAACCTTCCGGATATAAAAGTGGTCAGAGGGTCTAGTAAGGAGGAGGAACTGAGGGAAATCTTTATTAGTCGGGAAATTGTGTTGGGGAAATTGATGGGATTGAAGGCCGATAAATCCCCAGGGCCTGATGGACTGCATCCCAGAGTACTTAAGGAGGTGGCCTTGGAAATAGCGGATGCATTGACAGTCATTTTCCAACATTCCATTGACTCTGGATCAGTTCCTATCGAGTGGAGGGTAGCCAATGTAACCCCACTTTTTAAAAAAGGAGGGAGAGAGAAAGCAGGGAATTATAGACCGTTCAGCCTGACCTCAGTAGTGGGTAAAATGATGGAATCAATTATTAAGGATGTCATAGCAGCGCATTTGGAAAATGGTGACATGATAGGTCCAAGTCAGCATGGATTTGTGAAAGGGAGATCATGCTTGACAAATCTTCTGGAATTTTTTGAGGATGTTTCCAATAAAGTGGACAAAGGAGTACCAGTTGATGTGGTATATTTGGACTTTCAGAAGGCTTTCGACAAGGTCCCACACAGGAGATTAATGTGCAAAGTTAAAGCACATGGGATTGGGGGTAGTGTGCTGACGTGGATTGAGAACTGGTTGTCAGACAGGAAGCAAAAAGTAGGAGTAAATGGGTACTTTTCGGAATGGCAGGCAGTGACTAGTGGGGTACTGCAGGGTTCTGTGCTGGGGCCCCAGCTGTTTACATTGTACATTAATGATTTAGACGAGGGGATTAAATGTAGTATCTCCAAATTTGCGGATGACACTAAGTTGGGTGGCAGTGTGAGCTGCGAGGAGGATGCTATGAGGCTGCAGAGTGACTTGGATAGGTTAGGTGAGTGGGCAAATGCGTGGCAGATGAAGTATAATGTGGAAAAATGTGAGGTTATCCACTTTGGTGGTAAAAACAGAGAGACAGACTATTATCTGAATGGTGACAGATTAGGAAAAGGGAAGGTGCAACGAGACCTGGGTGTCATGGTACATCAGTCATTGAAGGTTGGCATGCAGGTACAGCAGGCGGTTAAGAAAGCAAATGGCATGTTGGCCTTCATAGCGACGGGATTTGAGTACAGGGGCAGGGAGGTGTTGCTACAGTTGTACAGGGCCTTGGTGAGGCCACACCTGGAGTACTGTGTACAGTTTTGGTCTCCTAACTTGAGGAAGGACATTCTTGCTATTGAGGGAGTGCAGCGAAGATTCACCAGACTGTTTCCCGGGATGGTGGGACTGACCTATCAAGAAAGACTGGATCAACTGGGCTTGTATTCACTGGAGTTCAGAAGAGTGAGAGGGGATCTCATAGAAACGTTTAAAATTCTGACGGGTTTGGACAGGTTGGATGCAGGAAGAATGTTCCCAATGTTGGGGAAGTCCAGAACCAGGGGTCACAGTCTAAGGATAAGGGGTAAGCCATTTAGGACCGAGATAAGGAGAAACTTCTTCACCCAGAGAGTGGTGAACCTGTGGAATTCTCTACCACAGAAAGTAGTTGAGGCCAATTCACTAAATATATTCAAAAGGGAGTTAGATGAAGTCCTTACTACTCGGGGGATCAAGGGGTATGGCGTGAAAGCAGGAAGTGGGTACTGAAGTTTCATGTTCAGCCATGAACTCATTGAATGGCGGTGCAGGCTAGAAGGGCTGAATGGCCTGCTCCTGCACCTATTTTCTATGTTTCTATGTTAACTCTTCTCCTTTAAGACGCTCCTTAAAACCTACATCTGCCGTAATTTCTTCTTATGTGGCGCGGTGTCAAATTTATTTGTTTTGTCTTGAAACACTCCTGTGAAGCGCCTTTGGACATTTTACTACGTTAAAGGTGCTATTTGAATACAAGTTGTTGCAACTGGTGGTAAATAAATTTGATATGCTTGAGCTTCTTGTGGGTTCCCTCATGTATCCTGCATTCTTCAGACCACAACCACCACACGTGACTGGACATACATGGTATGGCATCCAGTACAGGATGAGCAGAAATTTCCTTCAGCTAAATATTAGGCAGACCAAAGCAATTGTGGGGGGCGGGATTTTAATCCGCCAAAACGGGTGAGTTTGGGTCAGCGAGAAGTGAAAGTAATAAAGGTCTGACTTTCGAACAGACCCTCCACCAAACACACACACTTTCACAGCCTTCCCGCTCCCAGGGAGTGGGTCACCCATTTAAATTTAACTCTGGTTGGTTGGGTTTTGCAGGCCTCGTGAAACCCACAAGCTAAAGTAAGGCGAAGGCTGCTGGATCCAGGAGGTAAGTGCCATTACACTTGCCTTCTGGATCCAGCATCTCTGCTGAACCCATCCCCTGCGATAGGAGGCTCCACCACCCCCCATCCCCACCTCCGATCCACCACCCCCCGCCACAAGGCACTCACCAAACCCCACCCCATGCTACTCATCTCCCTCTGATGCTCACCTGCCCCCTATCCCACCACCCTCCATGCTCCTCCGGCCCCCGATCATTCCTGAATCTTTCCATTTATTTGCTACTCTGGCCCACGATTGTGCCTGACCCCACCCCTGCTTCCTTGGACTCTGAACTGGCACTTCAGCCCCAATCAATGCTGATTTCCTCCCCCACTCCTCCTCCAGGCCCCCTTGTGCTCTGGCTCCCCCGGCCCCCAGTGATCCCTCCCTCCTCTCTGCTGCCTAGTTCCATGGGTCTATCCGCCAGCCTCATAATCTGTTAAATTCGGAAGGACCTGCGGGATTCCCGTTCTCCCAGGTTTCCTGACCACTTTCGAGTGCCCACTCCCCGTCCTGGCTCCCAACCTGCCAAAACAAAATGTTCCAACTTTTGCTGCTGTCTGGTCTCTTCTCTGTAGCCGCGCAGCGTGGCCAATTGCCTCGGGGGGTGGGGGGGTGGGTGGAGCCTGTGTTCTGCGCTGGAAAATGTGCCAGGACGTCTACACATGCGCAATGGAAAAAAGTGATGGCCGCACATGCGCAGTAACGCTCCGAGTCTGTGTGCCTTCTGTGCTGCAGATATGGAGAACCCTCGCATGAAGTGCAGTCCTCAGGGCTGGTTCCACAGGCCTCTGTTTGCAATGCGATAAGCCAGGACGGTCACACTGACCAGGGCTGCACTGAACAAACCTCAGCCATGCACTGAGGGCAGTCTCTCGGTGCTGGACAAGACTCTGCTGCAAACGTGCAAGGAAACCAGACTTCAAAAGCAACTAACAATAAATATTTTATTCTGAAGATTCTTAATCGGAGTTTTTAAGAATATGGCCGTGCTGTATCGAAGAATGCCGATTCTGATCTTCTGGAGATCCAAATTGGTGCTATTGCTTTTAATTGTGCTGCATGTCCTGATAGCTCTGCTGCCTATACTGGAACTGAATGTGCAGGGAAGGTGTGATCACCACGCACAGGCTGCAGACCACAAAGTTCCTCTTCTCCCAAACCAGCCTCTCTGTTGAATTGCTCCCTCCCGCCCCTAGCCCAGACCGAGTGGTCTCCCAGTGCGTTGTCCTGCCCCTAGCCCAGGCTAAGTGGCCTCCCAGTGCGTTCTCCCGCCCCTAGCCCAGGCCGAGTGGCCTCCCAATGCATTCTCCCGCCCCTAGACCAGGCCGAGTGGCCTCCCAATGCGTTCTCCCGCCCCTAGCCCAGGCCGCGTGGCCTCCCAGTGCGTTCTCCCGCCCCTAGCCCAGGCTGACTGGCCTCCCAGTGCATTGTCCCGCCCCTAGCCCAGGCCGAGTGGTCTCCTGCACCGGCCCGCTGCCTTCCCACACAGGAGATTAATGTGCAAAGTTAAAGCACATGGGATTGGGGGTAGTGTGCTGACGTGGATTGAGAACTGGTTGTCAGACAGGAAGCAAAGAGTAGGAGTAAATGGGGACTTTTCGGAATGGCAGGCAGTGACTAGTGGGGTACCGCAGGGTTCTGTGCTGGGGCCCCAGCTGTTTACATTGTACATTAATGATTTAGACGAGGGGATTAAATGTAGTATCTCCAAATTTGCGGATGACACTAAGTTGGGTGGCAGTGTGAGCTGCGAGGAGGATGCTATGAGGCTACAGAGTGACTTGGATAGGTTAGGTGAGTGGGCAAATGCGTGGCAGATGAAGTATAATGTGGATAAATGTGAGGTTATCCACTTCGGTGGTAAAAACAGAGAGACAGACTATTATCTGAATGGTGACAGATTAGGAAAAGGGAAGGTGCAACGAGACCTGGGTGTCATGGTACATCAGTCATTAAAGGTTGGCATGCAGGTACAGCAGGCGGTTAAGAAAGCAAATGGCATGTTGGCCTTCATAGCGAGGGGATTTGAGTACAGGGGCAGGGAGGTGTTGCTACAGTTGTACAGGGCCTTGGTGAGGCCACACCTGGAGTATTGTGTACAGTTTTGGTCTCCTAACTTGAGGAAGGACATACTTGCTGTTGAGGGAGTGCAGCGAAGATTCACCAGACTGATTCCCGGGATGGTGGGACTGACCTATCAAGAAAGACTGAATCCACTGGGCTTGTATTCACTGGAGTTCAGAAGAGTGAGAGGGGACCTCATAGAAACGTTTAAAATTCTGACGGGTTTGGACAGGTTGGATGCAGGAAGAATGTTCCCAATGTTGGGGAAGTCCAGAACCAGGGGTCACAGTCTAAGGATAAGGGGTAAGCCATTTAGGACCGAGATAAGGAGAAACTTCTTCACCCAGAGAGTGGTGAACCTGTGGAATTCTCTACCACAGGAAGTAGTTGAGGCCAATTCACTAAATATATTCAAAAGGGAGTTAGATGAAGTCCTTACTACTCGGGGGATCAAGGGGTATGGCGTGAAAGCAGGAAGTGGGTACTGAAGTTTCATGTTCAGCCATGAACTCGTTGAATGGCGGTGCAGGCTAGAAGGGCTGAATGGCCTGCTCCTGCACCTATTTTCTATGTTTCTATGTTTCCCGTGCCGAGTGCAGAAAGGTGAATTGGAGTTTGATCCGGAAGGTAGGACTTTAATTTTTTATTTCTTATTATTTTAATTGTGCGAAGGCAGGATGGTTTTGCAAGTCTGTTCCCTAAGACTTGGTTGGTTCAGGTTCACGTCCTCTCCGCTTCCCGCCCCTATCCTAGGCTGAATGGTCTCCGATGTACTTGCGCCGATTTCTTTAACTCTCTGCAAGGGTTTTCTCGAGTGGCCACATACGCTGGCTTAAGCAGAAATGGAGTAACTATTAGCTGGCCAAAGTTTCCTAAATGGCCAGAATGTGAGTAGGTGGCTGGTAACGCCCCCTTTTGAGAAAAAAGAACTTACCCAAAAAAACTTAACTTAAGTGAGTTATGCTGGTGCAAATTGATTGGGAAAACTGGGGATTTTAAGTTCGGCCAGAAAAAGCAGCCTACTCCAAAAAAAGGGAGCAAATACTGGGGAAAATTGAGCCCTATATGTGCACATTTGAGTAATGTTTAAATGTGATGAGGGTTTCTGCCTCTACCACCCTTTCAGGTAGTGTGTACCCATTGCACCAGCCTGTCTGCCTTCTTGAAGTCTCTCACTATCCTCCTCACTGTTCACTATACTTCCAAATTTTATGTCATCTACAAATTTTGAAATTGTGCCCTGTACACCCTAGTCCAAGTCATTAATATATATCAAGAAAATCAGTGGTCCTAGTACTGATCTCTGGGGAACACCACTGCATACCTTCCTCCAGTCCGAGAAACAACCGTTCACCTCATCTCTCTGCTTCCTTCACTTAGCCAATTTTGTATCCATGCTGCCACTGTCCCTTTTATTCTATGCGCCTTTTGGAAGTCCACGTACACCACATCAACTGCATTGCCCTCATCAGCCCTCTCTGTTACCTCATCAAAAAGTATCAATTGAGTTAGTACTGTGGAAGCACTACTCTCTTCCTGTGAAAGATGGCGATGGGCATTGCCCTCTCCAGGTTTGTGACGGAATACGTGCACTGCCGCCCTGCACTACACGTGCAGCACTACACAGACAGAATTTCCCAACCCCCTCCTCGTGTTTTTAAACCCAAGAGTTTCAGCTCAACCATTTGTGACTTCGACCTGCAGATCCACCACAGTAACTGGGAGGGAGAGGGGGGAGGGGTTGGTCATAGGGTAGGGCAGAGGTGGTGGAAAGTGGTGGTGGTGCTGATGATGATTAGGAGGAACAACTGCAATGAGATCACTATCACCTTGTCAACTATTTTGATCATCAGGAGGATGATAATGAATAGGAAGGTGAAGTTGGACTCTGACCCTTTCTATGAATTCCCACACAGACCTCCTGTTCCTCTACCTCAACCCCTCCAATTCATAAGAACGTAAGAAATAGGAGCAGGAGTAGGCCATTTGGCTCCTCGAGCCTGCTCCTCCATTCAATTGAAGTATAATGTGGATAAATGTGAGGTTATCCACTTTGGTGGTAAAAACAGAGAGACAGACTATTATCTGAATGGTGACAGATTAGGAAAAGGGAAGGTGCAACGAGACCTGGGTGTCATGGTACATCAGTCATTGAAGGTTAGCATGCAGGTACAGCAGGCGGTTAAGAAAGCAAATGGCATGTTGGCCTTCATAGCGAGGGGATTTGAATACAGGGGCAGGGAGGTGTTGCTACAGTTGTACAGGGCCTCGGTGAGGCCACACCTGGAGTATTGTGTACAGTTTTGGTCTCCTAACTTGAGGAAGGACATTCTTGCTATTGAGGGAGTGCAGCGAAGGTTCACCAGACTGATTCCCGGGATGGCGGGACTGACCTATCAAGAAAGATTGCATCAACTGGGCTTGTATTCATTGGAGTTCAGAAGAATGAGAGGGGACCTCATAGAAACGTTTAAAATTCTGACGGGTTTAGACAGGTTAGATGCAGAAAGAATGTTCCCAATGTTGGGGAAGTCCAGAACCAGGGGTCACAGTCTGAGGATAAGGGGTAAGCCATTTAGGACCGAGATGAGGAGAAACTTCTTCACCCAGAGAGTGGTGAACCTGTGGAATTCTCTACCACAGAAAGTAGTTGAGGCCAATTCACTAAATATATTCAAAAGGGAGTTAGATGAAGTCCTTACTACTCGGGGGATCAAGGGTTATGGCGAGAAAGCAGGAAGGGGGTACTGAAGTTTCATGTTCAGCCATGAACTCATTGAATGGCGGTGCAGGCTAGAAGGGCTGAATGGCCTGCTCCTGCACCTATTTAAAAAAAAAATCATGGCTGATCTGATCTTGGCCTCAACTCCACTTCCCTGTCCTCTCCCTATAACCCTTGATTCCTTTATCATTCAGAAATCTGTCCATCTACACTGTAAATATGTTCAATGATCCAGCCTCCACAGCACTCTGGGGAACAGAATTCCAAAGATTCACGACCCTCTGAGAAGAAATTCCTCCTCATCATTTTAAATGGGCAACCCCTTATTCTGAAACAATGCCCCCTAGTTCTAGATTCCCCCATGAGTGGAAACATCCTCTCTGCATCTACCTTGTCGAGCCCCTTCAGTATCTTACATGTTTCAATAAGATCACTTCTCAGTCTTCTAAACTCCAATGAGTATAGGCCCAAACTGCTTAACCTTCATATGACAACACCTTCATCTCAGGATTCAACCTCATGAATCTTCTCTGAACTGCCTCCAATGCAAGTATGTCCATCCTTAAATAAAGAGACCAAAACTGTACACAGTACTCCAGGTGTGATCTCACCAACATCCTGTACAGTTGTAGGAGGACTTCCCTATTTTTACACTCCATCCCACTTGCAATAAAGCCAACATTCAATTTGCCTTCCTAATTAGTTGCTGTGCCTGCATGCTAACTCTTTGTGTTTCATGTACAAGGACCCCCAGATCCCTCTGTACTCCAACATTTTGTAATCTCTCCCCATTTAATAATTTGCTTTTTTATTTTTCCTACCAAAGTAGATAATCTCACATTTTCCCACATTATACTCCATTTGCCAAATTTTTGCCCACTCACTTAGCCTATCTATATGCTTTTTCAGATTCTTTGCATCCTCCTCACAACTTGCTTTCCCACCTATCTTTGTATCATGAGCAAATTAGACAACATTACACTTGGTTCCTTCATCCAAGTCATTAATATTGATTGTAAATAGTTGAGGCCCCAGCACTGATCCCTGTGGCACCCCACTAGTTACAGTTTGCCAACCTGAAAATGACCCATTTATCCTCAACTCTCTGTTTTCTGTTAGCCAATCTTTTATCCATGCTAATATATTACCTCCAATCCCGTGAGCTCTTGTGCAGTAACCTTTTATGTGGCACCTTATCGAATGCCTTCTGGAAATCCAAATACATGACATCTACTGTTTCCCCTTTATCCACCCTGCTCGTGACATCCTCAAAGAACTCCAGCAAATTTGTCAAACATGATTTCCCTTTCATAAAACCATGTTGACTCTGCTTGACTGCATTATGATTTTCTAAATGTCTACTACTTCCTTAATAATGGACTCCAGCATTTTCCAAATGGCAGATGTTAGGCTAACTGGTTCATGGTTTCCTACTTTCTGTCTCCCTCCTTTTTTACATAAGGGCATTCCATTTGCGGTTTTCAAACCCGCTGGGACCTCTCCAAAATCCAGGGAATTTTGGTAGATTGCATCCACTATCTCTTTTAAGACCCTAGGATGCAGGCCATCAGGTCCAGGGGACTTGTCCATCCTTAGTCCCATTAGTTTGCCTAGTACTTTTTCCTCTAGTGATAGTGTTTGTTTTAAGTTCCTCTCCCCCAATAGCCCTTGCTGATCAATTATTGGGAGGCTTTTAGAGTCTTCTGCCGTGAACACAGATACAAAATATTTGTTCAAAATCTCTGCCATTTCCCCATTTCCCATTATTAATTTCCCCAATCTCATCCTCTAAGCGACCAACTTTACTTTAGCTAGGTTTATCCTTCTCTTGGAGTCTTTCTTTCTCACTGGAATATATCTTTGCTGAGAGTTCTGAAATATTTCTTTAAATGTTTGTCACTGCTTTTCTACCGTCTTTCTCTTTAATCTATTATCCTAGTGAGCTTTAGCCAACTCTGCCTTCATACCTTTTGTATTTGCCGGTATTTAAGTTCAGGACTCGAGTTTGAGACCTAGCTTCTCCACCCTCAAACTGAATTTGAAATTCCACCATGCTATGATCACTCTTCCCAAGAGGATCCTTCACTAAGAGATCATTAATTAATCCAGACTCATTATACATTACCAGATTGAAAATAGTCTGCTCCCTGGTTGGTTCCACAATGTATTTTTCCAAGAAACCATTCCGCATACACTATGAACTCTTCTTCCAGGCTACCTTTGCCAACTTGATTTGTCCAATCAATATGAAGATTAAAATTGCACACAATTATTGCCGTACCTTTCTTACAAGCGTCCATTATTTCTTGATTTATACCCTGTCCCACAGTGTGGCTACTGTTAGGGGGCCTATAGACCACTCTCACCAGTGACTTATTTCCCTTATTATTTCTTATCTCTACCCAAACTGATTCTACATCATGATCTTCTGAGCCAATGTCATTTTTCACTACTGCACTGATCTCATCTTTTATTAACAGAGCGACACCACCTCATTTTCCTTTCTGCTTATCCTTCCAAAAAGACAAATAACCCTGAATATTCAGTTCTCAGCCTTGGTCACCTTGCAACCACATCTCTAACGGCAATCAGATCATACCCATTTATTTCTATTTGTGTCGTCAACTCATCTATCTTGTTAGGAATGCTGTGTGCATTCAGATAAAGAGCTTTTAATTTTCCTGACTCTGACTCTTTCTGATGCTTTCTTATGTGTATACGCTCTGTCCTTTCCTGTCACACTCTGGTTATCATTACCCCTATCGCTACCCTGCACATTTGCCTTCTCCTTTCTTTTTGACTTTTTACATTTCTGCTCACTGGATCCCTCCCCCCTACCCCACCCCCCACCCCCACTACAGGTGCAGCGTCGAGAATCCGGAGTTTCGGACTTGGGATGATTGGTGGCAGGGTCGTTCGGAATCCGAAAATGTTCCGGAATCCGGACCCGACGACCCTGCCGACCTCGGGGCCTCCTCAGCGGGGCCTGCCCAAACACCACCTCGGCAGGGCCGGCCCGCCCGATGACAACCTCCTCGGCGGGGCAGGGCCGCCCCTGCTCGACCACCTCCTCGGCGAGACCCCTGCTCGACGACAATCTCCTCGGCGGGGCCCGCCCGACGACATCCTCGGTGAGGCCAGACCACCCCAACAGCTCCTCGGCGGGAATCCTCCCCACTTTCTGACGTTCCGAAATCCAGAAATACCCGAACCTGGATTCGTGACATCAGAAACGGGTCGAAAGTCTGGAAAAACCCGGAATCTGGAACGGCTTCAGTCCCGAGGGTTCCGGATTTTAGGCGCTGTACCTGTATTTAGTTTAAATCCCTATCTACAACCCTAGTTATTCAATTCACCTGGAGACTGGTCCCAGCCTGGTTCAAGTGAAGCCTGTCTCGATAGAACAGCTCCCTCGTATCCCAGTACTAGTGCCCCATGAATTGAAACCCATTTCTCCCACACCAATCTTTGAGCCACATGTTCAACTCTCTGATCTTATTTACCCGATGCAAATTTACTCGTGGCTCAGGTAGCAATCCAGAGATTATTACCTTTGTGCTTCTGCTTTTTAATTTAGCCCCTAGCTGCTTATACTCCCTCAGCAGAACCTCTATCTTTGTCTTACTTACGTCGTTGGTACCACGACAACTGGATCTTTTCCCTCCCAGTCCAAGTCTCTCTCCAGCCCAGAGGAGATGTCCTTAATCCTGGCACCGGGCAGGCAACTCTATCTTCGGGACTCGCGCTCTCGGCTGCAGAAGAACAGTATCTATCCCCCTAACTATACTGTCCCCTACCACTATCACATTCCTTTTTACTGCCCAAACTTGAATGGCCCCTGTGCCACGGTGCTGTGGTCAGTTTGCTCATCCTTCCTACAGTCCCTGCTCTCCCTCCCTGCAATCCCTGCTCTCGTCCACACATGGAGTAAGAACCTCATACGTGTTGGATAATTGCAAGGGCTGAGGCTCCTCCATCACTACATTCTGGGTCACCATACCTGCCTCACTCGTAATCACACCCTCCTGTCCCTGACCATGGACCAAATTTGAATTATTTAACCTAAGGGGTGTGACTGCCTGGTGAAACACCGCGTCCAGGTAACTCTCCCCCTCCCAGATGTGTCGCAGACTTTGAAGCTCGAACTCCAGTTCATCAACTTGGAGCCGAAGTTCCTTGAGCAGCCAACACTTACTGCAGATGTGGTCGCCGTGGATCACGCTGGTGTCCACCAGCTCCCACATGCTTCAGCTGCAACATACCACATGCCCCTGCCATTTCTAATGTCTTTTATTTAATTAATTAAGTTTTCAAGTTTTGAATGTTTAGGTTTTAATCCCGGCTCTCAATTTAAAGCAATGACCAAGAAAAAGAGAGAAATACTGACCAACCAATCAATTCCCCGCTTTCCTGTGACATCATGCTTTGATTTCTTTTTACTTCTTACCCTCCCAGGTCGGTTGGTGCTGCTCCGGAATCTCCCGTTCCGATCTGGTCTCGCGCTGTTTTCGGACGCTCTTGTGTCACTTGTTTCTTCACTCCCAGGCACCAGCTCATATAAATTTTCCTGTTGGGGCAGCTAGATATTGTCAGTGAGGATGTGATACCTGGTGATTCACAGAGCAGAAGGAAGTGGGTGAGGATGTGCCACCTTCCCAGCGCAGGCTCCCTGTGGTTCCAGAGGCGTGGGACCAAGAACTCTTCGTTATTCATCTGAACAGCAGGATGTTTGAGGAGTACCATACCTATGTGCTGGCTCGGAGAATATGTAGCAACTGGCAATTTTGACTTTTAAGCCTACAGCTGTCTTGTGGCAACATCAGGGAAGCTTTGTCTTTGTTGCAGGCACCAATGGAGTGTGTGGGAGCTTCATTGGAATCTGCTGTAGACATCTGCGCTGCAGTGCCGTTGACCTTCATATCATAAATTTAATTGAGCACTCAGGACTTGGTTGCCCTAAAGTGGGAAAGGCCATAAAAGGACGGAGCGATTTAATGGTGGAATACTACCAAAAACAGATTCTGCCTGATTTTTTTTCCACATAAATATACTTACTCCAATTATGTAGTACAAATACGGCAAGGAAATTCACTCCCTATGTTCTTAGTCCAACAGGGAAAGAAACAAACATTGCTTAATTCGGATACTGCGGATACTGGAATCTGAAATACCTTGAAGTTCTGCTCTTCCCTCAGACGGGATTCCTGTTTGTCTCTTTTACCTTGTTCATCTTCATTGCTTTCTGTTTCCCTTCTCGTGTTTGATCAAGTATCTGCCAAAACTCGTTTTCAAAGCCACATCTCTTTCCTCAGTAACTGTCTCCATATCTGATTTAATCCATGTGGATTCCAACTGAAATTCCACCCTTCATGTTTTGGATCCACTCAGGATTACAGATATCTGTGAGATATTCAACGTTCCTCGAACCACTGCTCTCGCCGCATTCCGAGATCCACACTCAATGCTATGCGCCGTCACAAGCGCACTCTCGACCTCTCTCTTCAGCAGCACCGACTAAGCTGTCCTGGTCCGCAGTTCCATTTCATCCTTCGTCACATCCAGCACTTTAACAAAAAACTTGTTCTCTTCCTTTCAGGTGTCAAGGATCATAAACTTCAACAACTCTTGGACTCCAACACCCCTCCGAAACCACCCCCTCCTTCACTTCCCTCTGATCCCATCCCTTCCAATCTCACCCCTGCCATGTTTTCACTGTCCACTCTGATCTTCCCCCCTCTGACCCCGAACGATCAGTCCTCAGCAAAGGCCTGAGCTTCATCCGCTTATGCCCCCACCTCAATGAATTTCGAGCTCAGCACGACGCTCAGCTCTTTTTCCGCCCACTTCGGCCAGGAGTCTTTCCTCTGCACAGCTGACCTTTCCCATTTTCAGAATTCTCGCTTGACCTGGACCCCTCCTTCTGGCCTCTTGTCCTCTAGATCTCTTCATTGCAAACCGCCGATGAGACTCAATTTCTCTGCTCCCCTCACTCACTCCAACCTACCTACCTGCCTCTGAACTTGCAGCACTCCGCGTTCTCAGATCCAACCCCAACTTTGTCATTAATTTTGCGACAAGGGTAGTTCTGTTGTTTGGTGAACCGACCTCTACCTTGCAGAGGCTAATCGCCAACTCTCTGACAGCTCCTACCTCCCGTTGGACCATGATCTCACTACCAAACATCAAGCCATCATTTCCTATCCCATCACTGACCTCATCTCCTCTGGAGATCTTCCCTCCACAGCCACCAACCTCGTAGTTCCCCAGCCCTACACAGCCCATTTCTACCTCCTTCCCAAGATCCACCAACAGGACTGCACCGGTAGACCCATTGTTTCAGCCTGTTCTTGCCCCACAGAATTTATTTCTTCCTATCTCAACTCTATTTATTCTCCCCTTGTCCAGTCTCTTCCCACCTATATCAGCGACTTGTCCGATGCCCTCTGCCACTTTAACAGTTTCCAATTTCCTGGCCCCAACCATCTCCTTTTCACTGGATGTACAATCCCTCTACACTTCCATCCTCCACCAGGATGGCCTGAGGGCACTCCGCTTCTTCCTCGAGCTGTCGCCCAACCAGTCCCCATCCACAAACACCCTCACCCGCCTGGTTGAACGTGTTCTCACATTGAACAACTTCTCCTTTGACTCCACTCACTTCCTCCAAATTAAAGGTGTTGCTATGGGAACTTGCATGGGTCCTAGCTATGCCTGCCTTTTTGTGGGATATGTGGAACATTCTTTGTTCCAGTCGTACTCAGGTCCTCTCCCTCACCTCTTTTTTCCAGTACATTGATGACTGTATTGGGCCGTCTCCTGCTCTCGCCCTGAACTAGAAAATTTAATTCAATTTCCATCCAATTTCCACCCTTCCCTCACTTTCACATGGACTATCTTCGACTCTTCCCTTCCCTTCCTTGACTTCTCTGTCTCCCATTTCCAGGTGTAGACTATTGACAAGCATTCACTATAAGCCCACTGACTCCCACAAGCTACCTGGACGACAATTCCTCCCACCCTGCATCCTGTAAGGACTCCATTCCATTCTCCCAGGTTCTCTGTCTCCGTCGCATCTGTTCTGACGATGCCACCTTCGCACACTATTGCCTCTGATATGTCTTCCGTTTTCCTCAACCAAGGAAACCCCTCCGCCGTGGTTAACATGACCCTCGACCGTGTCTGTTCTACTTCCTGCACTTCTGCTCTTACCTCTTCACCTCCGTCTCAGAACCACGACAGGGTTCCCCTTATCCTCACCTTTCACCCCACCAATCTCCAGGTTCAACGGATCATCCTCCACCATTTCCACCACCTCCAGCTTGATCCCACCACCAATCACATCTTCCCCTCCCCTCCCCTCTCAGCATTCCAAAGGGACCGCTCCCTCTGTGACACCCTTGTCCATTCCGCAGTCAGCCCCAGAAGCCCCCACCTTCCCACTGCACCTTCCGATGCAAGTGCCGGAGATACAATGCCAGCCCTTTTACCTCCTCCCTTGCCACTTCCCAAACAGGGCCTAGTTGAAACAGCGATTTACTTGTACTTGTAAAGTCCTGTCCCCTCAGTACAGATTCACACGAGGCATGTAGTGAAGTCAAGGTCACTCTGGACCTGCACCTTTATTCCACAGCTCTAGAATGCTGCACTTGCCTGAGACCTGTCCTTATTTACCTGTCTCTTGCAAGTGCACCCCTGGTGGTAAGGTAACCTGATGTTTACAGGTCATATCTTATTACAGTCATGTATAGCATGTTAGGATACAGTTATATATAATAATGTAAGATACATGACAGTACTTCTTTCTGATAAGCTTACAATAAAGGATGAAACTGAGTACTGTGTACAATGAGCAAGTGTGACCTTAGCTCCTTTAATGAGACTTCAGAATGCAGGAACTTCGTGGGTGGCCTGCTTATATAACGTGCTTCCAAGAAATGCTGGGATTCCTTGGGACTCCAACAGGTAGGCCCTCTGGTGGTAGTGTAATACAGGTTGCAAGGGGTTAAATACATAACATCACTCCCCGCGAAGTCAATAGTACACTTATTTATAAGGTGACACCAGCTGGGGCTCCTCGCTTCCTTGTCGATCATCTCGGTACAAATGCGGGTGTGGGTGAGTTGGTTAGTTCTTCACTGGGCTGCTGGGCAGCCGAGCTTGCCGGGCTGCTGGGAATGTTGAGTTTCGTGGTCAACCGTGATGTCAGTTGCCACTTTGTGTGTGTGTGTGTGTGTGTGTGTGTGTATGTGTTGGATGGTCAAAGTTGGTGATGTCTTCTTCGGTTTGTTCATAGCTGTTGGTGAACCGCAATTTGATTTGGTCCAAATGTTTTCTGTATGTTAGTCCACTGGCCAATTTGACTGGAAACACCCTATTCCCCTCTTTGGCTGTGACCGTGCCAGTGAGCCATTTGGGAGAATTTCCATAATTGAGTACAAACACAGGATCATTGATCTCAATATCACGTGACAAATTTGCGCAGTCGTGGTACACACTTTGTTGATGGAGCTTGCCCTCCACGTGATCATGGAGATCAGGATGGACAAGAGAGAGCCTTGTTTTGAGCGCCCTTTTCATGAGCAGCTCGGCTGGGGGTACTCCGGTGAGTGAGTCGGGTCTGGTGCGGTAGCTGAGCAGCACCCGGGATAGCCGGGTCTGCAGGGAGCATTCTGACACATGTTTCAAGCTTTGCTTGATGATCTGAACTGCCCTTTCTGCCTGGCCATTGGATGTGGGCTTGAACAGGGCAGATGTGACATGCTTGATCCCATTGCGGGTCATGAATTCCTTGAATTCAGCACTGGTGAAACACGGCCCATTGTCGCTGACCAGGACATCAGGCAGGCCGTGTGTGGCAACATGGCTCGTAGGCTTTCAATAGTGTCCGTGGACATGCTTACAGATATTATCACACATTCAATCCATTTTGAATCAGCGTCCACGACAACCAAAAACATTTTGCCTAGAAATTGGCCCGCTTAGTCCACGTGGATCCTCGACCACGGTTTGGAGGGCCACGACCACAAACTTAGCGGTGCATCTCTGGGTGCATTAGTCAGCTGAGAGCAAGTGTTGCACTGGCGCACGTATGACTCTAAATCTGAGTCAATGCTGGGCCACCATACATGGGATCTGGTTGTGGCTTTCATCATTACAATGGCTGGGTGGGTGCTGTGCAGTTCACAAATGAACGTATCTCTGCCTTTCTTGGGCAAGACCACGCGATTGACCCACAACAGACATTCGCTTGCAGGGACATTTTTTCTTTGCGCCTGTGGAACGGCTTAACCGCGTCCTGCATCTCCGCTGGGACTCTGGACCAGCTCCCATGGAGGACACAGTTTTTTTACCATGGACATAAAGGATCCTGGCTGGTCCTGGTCATGATCTGGCAGGCCGTGACGGGGGACTTCTCATTCTCAAATGCATCCAATACCATGAGCAAGTCCACTGACTGTGCCATTTCCATCCCGGTGGTGGGCAATGGCAGCCGACTGAGCATCTGCGAGTTCTTTTTGCCCGGTCAGTAGCGGATTACATAGTTGTATGCCGACAGCGTGAGTGCCCATCTTTGGATGCGAGCAGAGGCATTAGTGTTAATCCCTTTGCTCTCAGAGAACAGCGATATGAGTGGCTTGTGGTCAGTTTCAAACTCAAACTTGAGGCCAAATAAGTACTGGTGCATTTTTTTTACCCTGTAAACGCACGCCAGAGCCTCTTTTTCAATTGTGCTGTAGGTCCTTTCGGCCTTGGACAAACTCCTGGACGCATAAGCGACCGGTTGCAAAGTCCCCAATTCATTAGCCTGTTGTAACACACACCCAATCCCGTATGACGACGCATCGCAAGCCAGCACTAATCTTTTACAAGGTTTATGCAGGACAAGCAGTTTGTTTGAACATAACAGATTTCTGGCTTTCTTAAAGGCAGCCTCTCGTGAATTCCCCCATACCCTGTCGTCTCCCTTGCGCAGTAGCACATGTAGGGGTTCTAGCAGGGTGCTTAACCCAGGTAGGAAATTACCGACATAGTTAAGGAGTCCAGGAACGACTGCAGCTCCGTCACGTTCTGCAGTCGCGGCGCGTTCTTGATGGCCTCTGAAGCCGTCTGCTGCGATTCTTCTTCCCAAGAACTTGACGTCCTGCGCCAGGAAAACACATTTCGAGTGTTTCAACCTGAGCCCCACGCGATCCAACCGACCAAGAACCTCTTCCAGGTTCTGCAAGTGTTCGGTGGTGTTCCGACCTGTAACCAGTATGTCGTCCTGGAAAACCATGGTGCGAGGAACCGACTTTAGCAGGCTCTCCGTGTTCTGTTAGAAGATTGCCGCGGCCGACCGAATCCCTAACTGGCATATGTTATAGATGAACAGACCTTTGTGCGTGTTGATGCAGGTGAGGCCTTTCGAAGACTCCCCCAGCTCCTGTGTCATATAGACCGAGGTCAGGTCCAGTTTGGTGAACGTCTTCCCTCCAGCCAGGGTCGCAAATAGGTAGTCTGCCTTGGGTAGCGGGTACTCCTGGCCCTGTAGTGAAAAACGGTTAATTGTTACTTTATAGTCCCCACAAATTCTGATCGTGCCGTCCTCTTTAAGTACTGGAACAATCGGACTCACTCATTTGTTGAATTCCACTGGCGTGATGATGCCTTCCCGCTGCAGCCTGTCCAGCTCAATTTCCACTTTCTCACTCATCATGTACGGTACCGCCCGTGCCTTGTGGTGGATGGGTCGTGTACCAGGAACCAAATGGATCTACACTTTCGCCCCTGAGAAGCTTCCAATGCTTGGCTCAAACAACGATGAAAACTTGTTCAGAACCTGGGCACGTGAGGCGGCGTCGACGGACAAGAACGCATGGATGTCGTCCCCGTTCCAGCGGATTTTTCCCAGCCAGCTTCTGTCAAACAATGTGGGGTCATCCCCTGGCACAATCCACAGCAGGAGTTTGTGTACTGCTCCATCATAGGAGACTTTGACATCTGCACTGCCATTTACAGGGATTAGTTCCTTGGTATAAGTCCTTAGTTTGGTGTGAATGGGGCTGAGCTTGGCCCTGTGTGCCTTGTTGCAGCACAGCCTGTCGAAGGCCTTTTTACTCATTATGGACTGACTCGCACCAGTGTCCAGTTCCATCGATACTAGAATTCTGTTCAGTTCAACTTTCAACATTATTGGTGGACATTTTGTGGTGAATGTGTGTACCCCATACACTTCTGCCTCCCCGGTGCGAGTTTCCGATTCAGTCTGATCCACAGTGGATCGATCTTCCTCTGCAACATGGTGGTTTGCAGGGTTTGCAGCTCGCCTGCACATTTGCTGGAGGTGTCACATTGTTCTGCAACCATTGCATGCATAGTGCTTGAAGCGGCATTGATGGGGCCGATGATCACCTCCACAGCGCCAACAAGATGTTAACTGCCTCACATTAATGATTGATGGCGGATTCTGGGTCATCTGAGGTCGGGCAGCAGCAGCTGGTGTGTACGTTCTGCCATGTATATTCCTGCTCGAAAACGACGTAACTTTGTTCACAGTACTGGCTGAAGCATCTTTGCTTTGTGAAATCTGTTTAATGTTGTCGCTGGCGGACATAAATGCCTGGCTATCGTTTTGGCTTTACTTAGATTCGGAGTTTCAACGGTTAACAGTTTGCGAAGGATTACCTCATGGCCAATGCCCAGTACAAAGTCTCTGAGCATTTGTTCCAGGAATCCCTCAAATTCACAATGTCCTACAAGGCACCTTAGTTCGGCGACATTGCTCGCCACTTGCTGGCCCTCTGACTGTTGACACGTGTAGAACTGATATCTCACCATCAAAACGTTTTCCTTAAGACTTACGTGCTCCCTGATCAGCATACACAATTCTTCATAGGATTTAGCTATTGTTTTGCCGGAGCTGGGAGATTCTTCATAAGGCCATAGGTTGTTGCCCCACAGACAGTTAGGAGGATTGCCCTTTGTTTGGCAGCATTCTTGTCCCCTTCCAGCTCATTGGCCACAAAGTATTGGTCAAGTCTCTCCACGAAGGCCTCCCAATCGTCCCCTTCTGAGAACTTCTCCAGGATACCGACTGTTCTTTGCATTTTCGCGCGGTTGTTCGTTACCTCGTCGCCAATTGATAAGCTCACAATAAAGGATTCTGGGATCCCTTGGGATTCCCAACAGGTAGGACCTCTGGTGGTAGGACCTCTGGCAATACAGGTTGCAAGGGGTTAAATACATAACACTTTCAATTTAGTATATTGTATTTGCTGCTCACGATATGGTCTCCGCTACATTGGGGAGACCAAACGCGGATTAGGTGATCGCTTTGTGGAACTCCTCCATTCAGTCCGCAAGGGTGACCCCGAGCTTCTAGTCGCCTGTCACTTTAATTCTCCGCTCCACTCCCACGCTGGCCTCAGCCTCCTACACTGTTCTAATAAAGCTCAACACAAGGTCAAGGAACAGCACCTCATCTTTCGTTTAGGCACTTTATAGCCTTCTGGACTCGACATCGAGTTCAACAATTTCAGACCATAACCTCTGCCCATATTTTGTTCCCCTTACTCCTTTTCTTTTCTACAAAAACTCCACCCCCCTCCCTTTTTATTTTTATGCTGTTTCTCTTTGTTTCCCATGGCAGCTGGTAATTATTCCACCATTCATACCTTATCCAGACTCATCTTTTGTTTCCTAACTTTGCTATTGTCATCTCAATTTGGTCCATCATCCCATTTGTCTCTCAGATCTCTTCTGCCTTCCACCCTATCACAGACCTTCCCTTTTGTTCTTTCCACCCTCCCTCTTTCAGGGCCCCAGCATTTCCTTAAGAATCTGATACATTTCAAACTATTGCCAGTTCTGACAAAGGGTCGTCGACCTGAAACATTAACTCTGTTTCTCTCCACAGATGATGTCTGACCCACTGAGATTTCCAGCATTTTCTGTTTTTATTGCTTAATTAGGTTCTGGTGGGGTATATAACTGAAATTACAGTAGAACAACTGGGAAATAGTGACCACAACATAGTGAGAATAGAAAATAATAACGATGACCAAAAGGTAAGGGTGCTGGATTGTAAAAAGGCAAATTTACCAAGTTAAAAGGGATCAGGTCCTAATTAACTGTGTAGAAAAATTAGCAAATGGGTTGAAAGATCAGCAGTGGGTAATCTTCAAATGAGATGGATGGAGTATAAAATAAATACATTTCAATAAAATGCAAAGGGATGCATCAAAAAATAGAGTTCTATGGAATGGGAAATTAAAACAAAACTGAACCTTAAAAAGGTGATGCATGATAAAGTTGAGGCTAAAAATACTGAAGATGATTTTGAAAAATATAGAAAGTGTAGTAGGGAGGTGAAAAGGGTTAAGTGGGAATGTGAAACAAGACTAGCAGATAATATGAGGAAATAGTAAGGAAATATATAAGTATATAAAATGTAAAAGAATAGAGAATAACTATCGTACCACTCGGGGATAAAGCAGAGAGTCTAATTGTGGAGGGTGAAGGAATGACGGAGGAGAAATTAAATAAATATTTTCTTTTTTTTTAACAAATGCTGGTGATAGTGGGAACATAGATAATAGGAGATGGAACAATTGATGGAGGTAACTATGGAAGAGAAATTGGTTCTTTAAAAATTATCAAAACCCAAGGTGGATAAGTCACTGAGTCCTGATGGCATATTAGAAGGAGCTAGAGGGAGATAGCAGAGGTTTTGGCCACAGTTTTTCAGGCCAACTTAAGAATGCAAATTGTGTCATGGGGCTGAAAAGCGTTAATGTAACATCTTTGTTCAGGAAGTGAGTAAAGGAAAACCAAATAACTCTATACCAATTAGTCTAATATCAATTGTGGGCAAACTCTTAGGCCCTGATGTTTACGGTGGGGTGGGGGGGGAACGACTGTCAACAGTCAGGAAACTCAGAGATATGAGAAAGGGCGAAGTCCTGCTGAATTTAACAGCAGGACCTAATTTGAATTTTGTTTTACTCTGTTTCCCGCACAGCACACAGACAGATTGAAACGCTTTCTCGTTGTTGTACAGGATAGCGTCTTGAACCGCTGCAGTCCGTGTGATGAAGGTGTTCCCACAGTGCTGATCGGGAGGGAGTTCTGGGATTTTTACCCAGTGACAATGAAGGAACAGCGATATATTTCCAAGTCAGGATGGTGTGTGATTTGGAGAGCAACTTGCAGGTGTTGGTGTTCCCATGCGCCTGCTGCTCTTGTCCCAGATGGTAGAGGTTACGGCTTTGGAAGGTACTGTTGAAGAAGCCTTGGGGAGTTGCTGCAGTACATCTTGTAGATGGTACGCACTGCAGCCACGGTGCACTGGGAGTGAATATTTAAGGTGGTGGATGGGGTGCCAATCAAGCGGGCTGTGTTGTCCTGATTGGTGTTGAGCTTCTTGAGTGTTGTTGGGGCTGCACTCATCCAGGCAAGTGGAGAGCATTCCATCACACTCCTGACTTGTGCCTTGATATTGGTGGAAAGGCTTTGGGTAGTTAGAAGGTGAGTCACCCATCACAGAATACCCAGCCTCTGAACTGCTCTTGTTGTCAGTGTTTATGTGGCTGGTACAGGTACTTTTCTGATCAATAGTGATTTCAAGGGTGTTGATGGGTGGGGGATTTGGTGATAATAATCCCGTTGAATGTCAAGGAGGAATGGCTAGATTCTTTTGCTGGAGATGGCCATTGCCTGGCACTTGTGTGGCATGAATGTTATTTCCACTTAATTAGCCAAAGCCTGAATGTCGTCCAGGTCTTGCTGCATTCATTATCTGAGGAGATGCGAATGGAACGGAACACTGTGCAATCATCAGTGAACATCCCCACTTCTGACCTTACGACGAATGGAAGGTCATTGATGAAGCAGCTGAAGATGGTTGGGCCTAGGATACTGGCGTGAGGAACTCCTGCAGCAATGTCCTGGGACTGAGGTGATTGGCCTCCAACAAACACAACCATCTTCCTTTGTGGTAGGTATGACTCCAGCCAGTAGAGAATTTTCCCACGATTCTCATTGCCTTCAGTTTTACTCGGGCTCCTTGATGCCACACTTGGTCAAATGATGCCTTGATGGCAAGGGCAGTCATACTCTCCTCACCTCTGGAATTCAGCTCTTTTGTCCATGTTTGGTCCAAAGCTGTAATGAGTCTTGGAGCTCAATGGTCTTGGTAGAACCCAAACTGACCATTGGTGAGCAGGTTATTGGTGAGTGAGGATCACTTAATAGCACTCTCGATGACACCTTCCATCACTTTGCTGATGATTGAGAGTAGACAGAGGGGGTGGTATTTCACCGGATTGGATTTGTCCTTTTTGAGGACATGATATACCTGGGCAATTTTTCACATTGTTGGGCAGATGCCAGTGGTTGTAGCTGTACTGGAACAGTTTGGCTAGTGGTGCAGCTCGTTCTTCAGCATGACAACTTGAATGTTGTCGGGATCCATGGCCTTTGAGTGGGACTTAGTGCGGAATAGTATATGTGCCTTGGAGATTTGGATGAGCTGAAGTTTACAGAGCGTGGAGGATGAGGCCAGCCAAGAGAGCATTACATAAGAAGATAAGAAATAGGAACAGGAGTAGGCCATATGGCCCCTCGAGCCTGCTCCGCCATTCAATAAGATCATGGCTTATCTGATCATGGACTCAGTTCCACTTCCCTACCCATTCCTCACAACCCCTTATCGATTAAGAAAGGTCTATTTATGTCTTAAATTTATTCAATGTCCCAGCTTCCACAGCTCTCTGAAGCAACGAATTCACAGATTTACAACCCTTTGAGAGAAGAAATTTCTCCTCATCTCTGTTTTAAATTGGTGGCTCCTTATTCTAAGATCATGCCCTCTAGTTCTAGTATCCCTCATCAGTGGAAACATCCTCTCTGCATCCACCTTGTCAAGCACCCTCATAATCTTATACGTTTTGAGAATATCACCTCTCATTCTTCTGAATTCCAATGAGTAGAGGCTCAACCTACTCAACCTTTCCTCATAAGTCAACCACCTCATCTCTGGAATCAACCTAGTGAACCTTCTCTGAACTGCCTCCAAAGCAAGTATATCCTTTCGTAAATATGGAAACCACTGTACATTACTGATTTAGATGAGGGGATTAAATGTAGTATCTCCAAATTTGCGGATGACACTAAGCTGGGTGGCAGTGTGAGCTGCGAGGAGGATGCTGTGAGGCTGCAGAGCGACTTGGATAGGTTAGGTGAGTGGGCAAATGCATGGCAGATGAAGTATAATGTGGATAAATGTGAGGTTATCCACTTTGGTGGTAAAAACAGAGAGACAGACTATTATCTGAATGGTGACAGATTAGGAAAAGGGGAGGTGCAAAGAGACCTGGGTGTCATGGTACATCAGTCATTGAAGGTTGGCATGCAGGTGCAGCAGGCGGTTAAGAAAGCAAATGGCATGTTGGCCTTCATAGCAAGGGGATTTGAGTACAGGGGCAGGGAGGTGTTGCTACAGTTGTACAGGGCCTTGGTGAGGCCACACCTGGAGTATTGTGTACAGTTTTGGTCACCTAACCTGAGGAAGGACATTCTTGCTATTGAGGAAGTGCAACGAAGGTTTACCAGACTGATTCCCGGGATGGCGGGACTGACCTATCAAGAAAGACTGGATCAACTGGGCTTGTATTCACTGGAGTTCAGAAGAATGAGAGGGGACCTCATAGAAACATTTAAAATTCTGACGGGGTTAGACAGGTTAGATGCAGGAAGAATGTTCCCAATGTTGGGGAAGTCCAGAACCAGAGGTCACAGTCTAAGGATAAGGGGTAAAAGGGGTAAGCCATTTAGGACCGAGATGCGGAGGAACTTCTTCACCCAGAGAGTGGTGAACCTGTGGAATTCTCTACCACAGAAAGTTGTTGAGGCCAATTCACTAAATATATTCAAAAAGGAGTTAGATGAGGTCCTTACTACTAGGGGGATCAAGAGGTATGGCAAGAAAGCAGGAATGGGGTACTGAAGTTGAATGTTCAGCCATGAACTCATTGAATGGCGGTGCAGGCTAGAAGGGCCGAATGGCCTACTCCTGCACCTGTTTTCTATGTTTCTATGTTTCTAAAACTGCACGCAGTATTCCAGGTGTGGCCCCACCAATACCCTGTATAGCTGCAGCAAAACTTCCCTGCTTTTATACTCCATCCCTTTTGCAATAAAGACCAACATTCCATTGGCCTTCCTGATCACTTGCTGTACCTGCATACTATCCTTTTGTGTTTCATGCACAAGTACCCCCAGGTTCCGCTGTACTGCAGCACTTTACAATCTTTCTCCACTTAAATAATAACTTGCTCTTTGATTTTGGAATAGTTGAGTCTGGAGATGATGGTATGAATGAGCCTTTCAACAGCAGATGAGATGAGGCAAGGACGGAGGTAGATGTTAGGAAGATGAAGCAGGTGATCTCTATGATGGAGAAGATTTGTGGTTGGACGTTCAGCTTGTTTCGGATGTTGATGTTGCAAACAGTCGAGTTAAACCTCTGACCATAGCTGGGGATGGTTTGAAATTGATTTTGTAGTGTGGGCTGATGACGATGGCATCAGCCTTCTAACGTGTAACTGGAGGATATTATGACTCTTCCAAGACTAGATGTTGGACTAGCAATCTAATGAGACAATGTTGGGATCAATAGAGGGGTAATGGAGAGGTGGAGCTGTGCTGTAAATGTGGAAGCTGACTCCAGGTCTGAATATTACATCAAGTGGCAGCATGTAGATGAGAAAGGGGAAGTGCAACGGTTGAATCCCTGCTGGATTCTGGAGGTAACAGCTGCAGTATCATGAAGAAAGGCCACTGCTGGAGATACTCCAGCTAACATCCACAGGTAAGTGGTACCAAGTGAGGACAGTTCCACTGAGCTAGACAATGGACGGGAAGCATTGGAGGAGAATGGCGTGGTTGACCGTGTCAAAAACTGCAGAGATGTCAAAGAGGGAAAATGAACCACAATTACAGTCACATAAGATGTAATTTGTAGCTTTGATTAGGGTCGTTTTGTTGCTCTGACAAGGGTGGAAATGTGATTGGAAAGATTGAAACAGAGCTGCAAGAAAGATGGGTATGCATTTGGGAGGTGACATCACATTCAATACCTTTGTATATTCGAAGATAGAGTCGTAGTTTACAAGGACAGGTCGGCCAAGATTAGTTTTTTTTTGAAGGATGAGGATGTGTGTTTTGAAAAGGGAGGAGAACTGTACCTGAGGATAGGGACCATTTACAGTATCAGCTGGCATGGGGACCAGGAAGAATGGCCGTCCAGTTGAGTGGTAATGGGGTCCAGGGAGCAGGAGGTAGGTGTCATGGACAAGATAAGCTTGGAAGGGGCATGAGGGGAGATGGAGGAGAAATCATTCAATATGATAATGGCTGACAATGCACTTCAGTATCCCATTCCTGCTTTCTCTCCATAAGTCTTGATCCCTTTAGCCATAAGGGCCACATCTAACTCCTTTCTGAATATATCTGAAGAACTGGCCTCAACAACTTTCTGTGACACAGGTTCAGGGATAGTCTATGGGGAAGCTTGGTTTGGTGAGCATCGGGAAGCAGCAGAAGCAGCAAAAAGGATGATCTCAATCTTGGTGACGAAGTCTGTGAGCTCCTCACATTTGGGCAGGAAGGAACTGAAATCCGAGGGAAGAGGATAAAATAATCTTTGAGATGGAGATTAAGGTCACAAGGGATGTGGAGTTACTCTGTGCAGAGGTCGGGGTTAGAAAGGAGGGTGGATATTTTGAGGAGAAACTTGTGATGGGATTTGAGTGTACAAGGATTTTAAAGGAGAGATGAGTGGTGGAACAAAGAGACATGCTTGAAGGGGGAGAAAGTGGCATCGGAGTAAGGGGAAGAGATAAGTGGCAGATGCAATTTAATGTGGATGGGTGGGGTAAGATATTTTGGGAGAAAAAGCAAGGAACTTTATGGAAATACTGAATGTTGTGAATGAACAGAACTGTCAGTTTAAATATATAATCGCTTGTAAGTATAAGTGCTGGCAGATGAAGTTGGGTAGATACAATATTTTTTAATTCGTTCTATGCATGTGGGCATCACTGGCAAGGCCAATATTTATTACTCGCCCTCGTTTCCCTTGAGAAGGCGGTGGTGAACCTTTTTATTGAATGCTGCAGTCCAATTTATGAATCCGAATTCAGTTTAAAAAAAACTAAAAATAAACGGAGTGACTCCTGATAACAAACTGGAAGCTACTGTAGTCCAACCATCTCCTCTTGACATTCAACAGCATCACCATTGAATCGTCAACCATTTACATCCTTGGGGGTGGTGGGAGGGTGGTCATTGACCAGAAACTCACTGGTTCAGCCACATTAATGCTGTAGCTACTAGACTAGGTCAGAGGCTTGGCATTCTGTGGTGACTTAATTACCTCCCGACTCCCCAAAGCCTCTCTGCCACCGACAAAGCATAAGTCAGGAGTGTGATGGAACACTCTACTTGCTGGATGGGTGCAGCTGTAACAAACCTCCTCTTCCTACATCCTCCTCTTTGAATGACACACTTTAATCTTGTATCTATGTCCTGTTCTAGTCCCACTCAACCACCGGAAACGGTCTGTTTCACTATACTTTGTCCCATCTCTTCAAAATTTTAAACATCTCCATAAAATCACCCCTTAATCTCTTCTGCTCTAACAAAACCTGCCCCAGTTTTTCAAAGTCTTTTGGCAGATTTATATTCCTTACACCATGCAGCACCACTACATCCTTGCATAAGAGGGGAGGCTACTTTTCACATGCTAATTGGGGTCCCATACAGTTCAAATGTTCAGTGTAAGTTTCGGATACCAATGAGTAAAGTGTGTAACGTGCATGCCCCGTCATTGGTACCAGGTGTTAAGCAGCATAACCAGTGGTCCTTTATAGGGGTCTTGCTCATGAATGCTGTTCCTGGCACCACAAAAATCTTGCCACTCACTACTGGCCATCCACATCCTCCTCACTCCATTCACTCTATTACCTCTGGCTTAATTCCGCTGGTTTAGCGCTTGCAGATCACCGATCAAATGGAAATGAGACCCTCAAATTGGCTTAGGGTTCTAGAAGGCAAGGACATTGGGCACTGCTCAATGTTGGCACAAAGTGAAAACCCAACCCAACGCCCATGTGTATTGCCACAGGAGATTGCCCAGTATCAGAAAGTTATAGTTGTGAAATTAGTTACACTGGCCCCAAGTTTCGACATGATTTGCTCCTGATTTTTAGGAGCAACTGGTATAGAATGGAGAATCTTAGAAATCGGAATTCTCGCCATTCAGTTTGCTCCAGTTCTAGTCAGTTCGAACAGTTTCACTTTGGAACAGAATGTTTTTTTCAAAAGGGGGCGTGTCCGGCCACTTGCGCCTGTTTTCAAAGTTGTGTCAGTGAAAACTTACTCCAAACTAACTTAGAATGGAGTAAGTGAAGATTTTTGTACGCTCGAAAAAACCTTGTCTACACTTTAGAAAATCAGGCGTAGGTTACAAATCAGGCGAAGGGAATGGCGGGGGGGGGGGGAGGGGTTTAAAGAGAAGTTGACAAACATTAAACACTTCAGTTTTACAAATAAAGAGCCATTATCAATAATAAATTATAAATACATCAATAAATCAAATAATAAATCAATCAAAAAAAATTAATAAGAAATAATTTTTTTTTTAATCAATAAATAAAACATTTTCTACTTACCGACTGCAGCACCGGGAGCCCTCCAACAGCGTGTCTCTGTCAGTGTCTCTATCTCTCTGTCTGTCTGTCTGTGTATGTCTCTCATTTTCTGTCTGTCAGTGTCTGTGTTTCTGACAGCGAGGGGAGGGGGGTAGAGGGAGAGGGGTGGGGGGAGAAGTGGGAGGGGGAGAAGGGGGAGGGGAAGAAGGGGGAAAGGAGATGGGGGGGGAAGGAGATGGTGGCGGGGCGGTGAAGGAGAAGGGGGAGGGAGGCTGAACGGGCCGGGCCCGACCGGGCCCGAGACTTCAGGCAGGGCCCGTCCCCAGCACCAGATTTACAGGTAGGTGGCGTTGGGTCGGGTCGGGGGGTGGTGGTGGGAGCGAGGTCGGTTCGGTTCGGGTCGGGGGGGAGGGAGGGAGAGGGAGGTCAGGTCAGGGGGAGGGAGGTCAGGTCGGATCCAGTCCGGGGGCGGGGGCTCGCGGGGGGATGCGGGATTCGGGTCGGTGTTGGGTCCGGTCCAGGGGCAGGAGGCGGGGAGCGGGGGAAGCGGGAGTCGGGTCGGGTCCAGTCCGGGGATTGGGTCGGGTCGGGTCGGGTCCAGGGGCGCGGGGGGGGGGGGGGAAGCGGGAGTCGGGTTGGGTCCAGTCCGGGGGTCGGGTCGGGTCCAGGGGCGCGGGGGGGGGGAAGCGGGAGTCGGGTTGGGTCCAGTCCGGGGGTCGGGTCGGGTCCAGGGGCGCAGGGGGGGGGGAAGCGGGAGTCGGGTCGGGTCCAGTTCGGGGGTCGGGTCGGGTCGGGTCCAGGGGCGCGGGGGGGGGGGGCGGAGCGGGAGTCGGGTCGCTGTCGGGTCCGGTCCAGAGGCGGGAAGCAGGAATCGAGTCGGGTCGGGAGGAAGCAGGAGCTGGCCGTGGGAGGAGCCTTATTCACGCAGCCCCAGTGAGGCCATTCGGCCAGAGCTAGGGGCTGCATGCTTCGGCCCCTCCCACACAGTTTTGGGCGCCTGGAGCTACTGCACATGCGCGCCCACTGTAGCGTATGTGCAGAGGTCCCGGCACTGTTTTCAGCACAGGGACCTAGCTCCGCCCCCTACTGCTCCTGTTGCACTGCGCCAAGCTGGAAACAACCTGCAGGGAGCTGGAGAATCTGGAAGTTTTCTTTCGGCGCATTTAGTGGTGCAAAAAACGGCGTCCAGGTCGAGACTGCGCCGTTCTAGGCGCGGCTCGAAACTTGGGCCCACAGGAAGTAGGATTTGTAGACCGCAAGACTTTTAATATACTAGTTGATCTCCTATGGCATTGCAAACGGGATGTCAAGACCAAGTGCAGTATTTGGATCAAATGGGGTTAGAGAATGGGGAATTGATTGGACCCCAACAGAGGAGGGAGAAGGGGAAGGAGGCAAGGAGAGAGGGAGGGAGGAAGGAAGAGAGAAATGGAGATGGGGAGGGGCAAAGGGGAGGGTGGAAAAGGACGCGGGGGGAGAATAGGATGGGGGAAAGGGATGCAAGAAAAATGAGGATGTGGCGAGGGGAGGCGGGTGGCAGTAAAGCCAGTGAAACTCTTAGCAGGAAGGGGAATTGGAAGGGTGGTTTCAGTGTGTTCCTCTTTCCTCTTAAAAATCCTAATTTTCATTTTAGTGAAAGGGGTTTGAGGTTCCCATTTCCGTTTTGCAGGCCTTTTTATGTCAGTGGGCGTGATGAGCTGCACGTTTACTTCCTTCATGCCTCGATTTCTGAGTCAATGGAGGATGGTTGCAATCACTTTCCTTTTGACAGAAACAAAACAAGTTAACTGTGGCAGATGGAAATGTGTTGCCTTACATAACTGCAAGTGACAATCTGGGGTGACGATAAGAACTCGCTCCAGTGGCTGGAATTTGTGGGCAGCGGCGAAGCAAAGGCATTCGCCACTGGCCCTAATGAAAGCGATCCAGAGATCTCGAGATTGCGAAAAGTTTGTCTTTTTCAGCATACAAGTATAATGCAGTTTAATGTGGGAATCCTTAATGCGATCTGCTATGACGTCAACAAGCTGTCTAAGTAGCCAATCACATTGCAGATAGAGAAGCAGGCAATGGGAACCTGCTTTTCTCCGATTTAAAAAAAATGTTGGAGAGTAAAACAAAGATTGGGGCTCTCACATAGGGATAAGGCAGAACCTGAAATAATCATGCTCAAACTTATAAAAAGTGTCTTTTTTTTAAAGTTTCTTAAAAATTGTAATTTTTCTCATAATGGAGAAATTTGACACTCCAAGAAACTAATTTGTTTTTCAGGGCCATAACATTTGTTTAGCAGTCAATACGCTGTTAAAACCCCAGTTACACCGAATCCAACTTGAGGTAATGTGGAAAAGCCCAAGTTTTTGTCAGTTTCACTGATTTCACTGATTACACTGATTGCTGGTTATGGGGGAGGGGTACAGCGCAGCCAGAGTCGGAGCCGTGAATGACTGACCGCAACTTCAGGATTTCCACGTTTAGATGTGCATGCGCTACTTCCTGAAGCTGCGGTCTGTTTCAAAGGGGTAATAACGGCGAACGCTGTTAATTGGCCATTATTACCCACTGCAAATTCCCACCCACTGATTACAATTTTGTCCACCCAGTCGGGAGCGAGACGACCGGGGTTTGGAGCAAGGTGCCAGCCTGCTGCCGGTTCCATCCCGCTCTCTACAAGTGATTTTACCTTGATAGGGCTTGTTAAGCCCACTCGGCGAGGTTCTGGCCAATTAAAAGGAAGCAGGTCTGATGACTTCATTTGATAATGCCTCATTAGCCGGTTTCCTTAAAGGGACCATGTCCACATTGATTTTGACAGTTGTTGTGTCAGTGTTCTACAGCATTGAGGTACTGCAAACACTGACAAACACTGCAGAGGTGCACGGCTACACCCAGGCTCTCCCATGGCCCCCTCCAGATGCTTATGGAGGAGGTCACAGCACACAGCACTCCAATGGGCGGTGGAGACCTCCCCAGGAGACCAACGCAGCCCAATTGCACATTTCACAGGGGGGTACCAAGCAGGGATATCGTCAGGAGGAACAGGCTGCAGTGGCTCAAACCTTTCAATGACCTCAGTCGATTATGAAACGTTACCACACTCAACCTCATTCTGCTCTGCCACTCATCACATCCCCATCACTCTGCCTTCCCTATCCCACTCCTGCACATCCTAACTCACACCAACTTACCTTGTACCTCCAACCATCCCCCTCTCTCTATCTACATTATCAATTCCCCATCTCACTAGCCACCTCTCACACTCACCCTCATCCTAGTACAATCATATCAACTAACAACACACAAGGGTAGGCACTTGGGTGTTATATCCAATGTTCGTGTAAAGTTTCTGTTAATGTGTTGTCAAACATTGAAACCTTTATTTTCAACATTTGCATTCTTGGACAGATTTGGGTACATGTTTGGAAGTGGCTTAGTGAATGGTGAGATATAACGGTTCCCTTGTAATGGTGATGAGTGTGAAAGGAGTGGCTTGGATGCTTTATGGTGCTAGTTTGGGATGGTGCCAATCTGGCGCATCATGTGGCAGCCAGGGTGTACAGTATCGAGTGAAGTAAGTCTGACCATGAGTCCATCCCGGGAGGCAATATGGTTAGGTGCTGATGTCCTGTGCAGCATCAGCTGATTGCGGAGAAGGTTGGTGTTGTTGGTGATGCTGGTGTTGTGGTTGATCATGGTGGCATTCTGAGGACCAAGGTGCGATTTTTTTTTTAAGGGCACCAATGCTGTTGGAATAGATGGGAGGTGAGATTGAGATGACAGAAGCGATCCGTCAATGGTGAGAGGTTGTTCCAGTGAGGTTAGAGAGTTTGCTCCAAACAGTTGCTAGCTGCGTCAAGCTCAGTCTGTCTTCCATATGCACGAAGCAACAACAACTAACCTTGGAAAGTGAACACCGATGAAATGGGAGCTTTGATAGACAATTTGCAGCTGTCAAGTTAGTAAATCATCCCATGCTGACGCAACACCCGACGACCTAACCTGGCGCGATCCCCGAGCAGTGGGAAAGCTGTTGGTAAGCTCTAAAAATCTAACGGTGAGTTTAAATTGGTGTTTAATTGCCTTTTATCAAGCTCTTAATAATCTAAATTGCCTGCCCCACTGCTTGGTCTGTTCAGTGCTGACGGACCCGACACCTGGGAAACTATCGTGGAGGCGAGTTGACAATGGGCTCCCGTTGTCGATCATTTCAATTTTAACTGCTGACCCGCCTCCGATCCCGTCCTCTCAGCGCCGGTAAAATTCCAGACTTTGAGTCAGGTGAGATTAGAAAACAAAAAAGAAAGGAACAGGACATCGGAGAATTAGGATGACTCTTCAGTGCAGGGCAAGCATGCACTGAAAGTTCTTTCAACAGATGAGCACTTAGAAATTCAGGTACACGTACTCGGACCTGAGAGACAGTTGGATGCTGATCTGCCCTATAGAAGCAGGAATACGCATGTGCTTTTTTTAAAAAGCCATGCAAATTTATTTGGAAATGTCCCAAATTGGCTTCTTATATCTGATCAAGGCCTTCAAGATCTATCTCCGATTTAGGTCATGCTTGAACTATTGGAATAATGCTGATGTGTAACCATATAGTGGCTTTGGGAAAAGTAATGATAGATGAATTACTGAGGCACCATACAGCAGCCACAACAGCTCTTTTCTGAGCGAATGTTATATGGTCTTTTTAAACATAACAGAGCCTTATCATCATCATTGTCATTATAGGCAGTCCCTCGGAATCGAGGAACATAACAGAAGAATAGGAACAGGAGTAGACCATACGGCCCCTCGAGCCTGCTCCACCCTGCTCCACCATTCAGTAAGATCATGGCTGATCTGATCATGGACTCAGCTCCACTTCCCCGCCCACTCCCCATAACCTCTTATCCCCTTATCGTTTAAGAAACTGTCTATTTCTGTCTTAAATTTATTCAATGTCCCAGCTTCCACAACTCTCTGAGGCAGCAAATTCCACAGATTTACAACCCTCAGAGAAGACATTTCTCCTCATCTCTGTTTTAAATGGGCGGCCCCTTATTCTAAGATTATGCCCTCTAGTTCTAGTCTCCCCATCAGTGGAACATCCTCTCTGTATCTACTTTGTCAAGCCCCCTCATAATCTTATACATTTCGATAAGATCACCTCTCATTCTTCTGAATTCCAATGAGTAAAGGCCCAACCTACTCAAACTTTCCTCACAACTCAAGCCCCTCATCCCCGGAATCAACCTAGTGAACTTTCTCTGAACTGCCTCCAAAGCAAGTATATCCTTTTGTAAATATGGAAACCAAAACTGCACGCAGGATTCCATGTGTGGCCTCACCAATACATTATATATCTGTAGCAAGACTTCCCTGCATTTATACTCCATCCCTTTTGCAATCAAGGCCAAGATACCATTGGCCTTCCTGATCACTTGCTGTACCTGCATACTATTCATTTGTATTTCATGCACAAGTACCCCCAGGTTCCACTGTTCTGCGGCACTTTGCAATCTTTCTCCAGTTAAATAATAACTTGCTCTTTGATTTTTCCTGCCAAAGTGCATGACTTCATACTTTCTGACATTATTCGTATCTGCCAAATTTTTGCCCACTCTGTCTGTCCTTTTGCAGATTTTTTGTGTCCTCCTCACACATTGCTTTTCCTCCCATCTTTGTATTGTCAGCAAACTTGGCTATGTTACACTCAGTCCCTTCTTCCAAGTCGTTAATATAGATTATAAATAGTTGGAGTCCCAGCATTGATCCCTGTGGCACGCAACTAGTTACTGATTGCCAACCAGAGAATGAACCATTTATCCCGACTCCCTGTTCTCTGTTAATTAGACAATCCTCTATCCACGCTAATATATTCCCTGCAACCCCGTGAACTTTTATCTTGTACAGTAACCTTTTACGTGGCACCTTGTAAAATGCCTTCAGGAAGTTCAAATACACCACATCCAAGGAAACATAGAAAATAGATGCAGGAGGAGGCCTTTCAGCCCTTCAAGTCTGCATCACCATTCAATATGATCATGACTGATCATGCAACTTCAGTACCCCATTCCTGCTTTCTCTCCATACCCCTTGAAGAGCCACATCTAACTCCCTTTTGAATATATCTGATGAACTGGCCTCAACAACTTTCTGTGGTAGAGAATTCCACAGGTTGACAATTCTCTGAGTGAAGAAGTTTCTCCTCATCTCAATCCTAAATAGCTTACCCATTATCCTTAGACTGCGACCCCTGGTTCTGGACTTCCCTAACATCGGGAACATTCTTCCTGCATCCAACCTGTCCAATCGTGTCAGAATTTTATATGTTTCGATGAAATCCCCTCTCATTCTTCTAAATTGCAGTGAATATAAGCCTAGTCGATCCAGTCTTTCTTCATATGTCGGTCCTGCCATCCCGGGAATCAGTCTGGTGAACCTTCGCTGCACTTCCTCAAAAGCAAGAATGTCCTTCCTCAGATTAGAAGACCAAAACTGAACACAATATTCAAGGTGTGTGACCTCACCAAAGCCCTATACAACTCCCTACTCCTATACTCAAATCCTCTCACTATGAAGGCCAACATGCCCTTTGCCTTCTTCACCGCCTGCTGTACCTGCATACCAACTTTCAATGACTGATGTACCATGACACCCAGGCCTCGTTACATCTCCCCTTTTCCTAATCTGTCACCATTCAGATAATATTCTGCCTTCCTGTTTTTGCCACCAAAGTGGATAACCTCACATTTATCTACATGAGACTGCATCTGCCATGCATTTGCCCACTCACCTAATTTGTCCAAGTCACCCTGCAGCTTCTTGGCATCCTCCTCACAGCTCACACTGCCACCCAGCTTAGTGTCATCTGAAAACTTGAAGATATTACATTCAATTCCTTCGTCTAAATCATTAATGTATATTGTAAATAGCTGGGATCCCAGCACTGAACCTTGCAGTACACCACTAGTCACTGCCTGCCATTCTGAAAAGGACCCGTTTATTCCTATTCTTTGCTTCTTGTCTGCCAACCAGATCTCTATCCACGTCAATACATTATCCCCAATACCATTTGCTTTAATTTCGCACACTAATCTCTTGTGTGTGGGATCTTGTCAAAAGCCTTTTGAAAGCCCAAATACACCACATCCACTGGGTCTCCCTTGTCTACTCTACTAGTTACAAAATTCTAGAAGATTTGTCAAGCATGCTTTCCCTTTCATAAATCCATGCTGACTTGGACCGATCCTGTCACTCTTTCCAAATGCGCTGCTATTATATCTTTAATAATTGATTCCAACATTTTTTCCACTACCGATGTCAGGCTAACAGGTCTATAATTCCCTGTTTTCTCTCCCTCCTTTTTTAAAAAGTGGTATTACATTAGCTACCCTCCAATCCATAGGAACTGATCCAGAGTCCATGGAATGTTGGAAAATGACCACCAATGCATCTACTATTTCTCGGGCCACTTCCTTAAGTACTCTGGGATGCAGCCTATCAGGCCCTGGGGATTTATCGGCCGTCAATCCCATCAATTTCCCTAACACAATTTCCTGACTTATAAGGATTTCCTTCAGTTCCTCTTTCTCGCTAGACCCTCGGTCCCCTAGTATTTCCGGAAGGTTATTTGTGTCTTCCTTAGTGAAGACAGAACCAAAGTATTTGTTCAATTGGTCTGCCATTTCTTTGTTCCCCATTATAAATTCACCTCATTCTGACTGCAAGGGACCTACATTTGTCTTCACTAATCTTTTTCTCTTCACATATCTATAGAAGCTTTTGCAGTCAGTTTTTATGTTCCCTGCAAGCTTCCTCTCATACTCTATTTTACCCCTCCTAATTAAACCATTTGTCCTCCTCTGCTGAATTCTAAATTTCTCCCAGTTCTCAGGTTTGCTGCTTTTTTTGTCCAATTTATATGCCTCTTCCTTGGATTTAACACTATCCCTAATGTTCCTTGTTAGCCTCGGTTGAGCCACCTTCCCCATTTTATTTTATTTAAGACTTGCTTCCACTCTTAAAATGAGTTCTTGGGTGGCTGAACAGTCCAATACGAGAACCACAGAATCTGTCACAGGTGGGACAGATAGTCGTTGAGGGAAGGGTTGGGTGGGACTGGTTTGCCGCACGCTCTTTCCGCTGTTTGCGCTTGTTTTCTGCAAGCTCTCGGCGATGAGACTCGAGGAGCTCAATGTCCTCTCGGATGCACTTCCTCCGCTTAGGGCAGTCTTTGGCCAGGGACTCCCAGGTGTCAGTGGGGATGTTGCACTTTATCAGGGAGGCTTTGACGGTGTCCTTGTAACATTTCCTTTGCCCATCTTTGGCACGTTTGCCGTGAAGGAGTTCTGAGTAGAGCGCTTGTTTTGGGAGTCTTGTGTCAGGCATGCGAACAGTGTGGCCTGCCCAGCAGAGCTGATCAAGGATGGTCAGTGCTTCAATGCTGGGGATGTTGGCCTGGACGAGGACGCTGATGTTAGTGCATCTGTACTCCCAGGGGATTTGTAGGATCTTGCGAAGCCATCGTTGGTGGTATTTCTCCAGCGACTTGAGATGTCTACTGTACATGGTCCATGTCTCTGAGCCATACAGGAGGGCGGGTATTACTACAGCCCTGTAGACCGAGCTTGGTTACAGTTTTGAGGGGCTGGTCTTCAAGCACTCTTTTCCTCAGGCGGCCGAAGGCTGCACTGGCGCACTGGAGGCGGTGTTGAATCTCGTCACTACCTGCTCTTGTTGATGAGAGGCTCCCGAGATATGGGAAATGGTCCACGTTGTCCAGGGCCGCGCTGTGGATCTTGATGACTGGGGGGGCAGTGCTGTGTGGTGAGGACAGGCTGGTGAAGGACCTTTGTCTTACGGATGTTTAGCGTAAGGCCCATGCTTTTGTATGCCTCAGTAAATACGTCGACTATGTCCTGGAGTTCAGCCTCTATGTGCACAAATGCAGGAGTCGTCCGCGTACTGTAGCTCGAGGACAGAGGTTAGGGTGGTCTTGGACCTGTCCTGGAGATGGCGAAGGTTGAACAGGTTCCCGCTGGTTTTGTAGTTTAGTTCCACTCTAGTCTTGTTGACTGTGAAGTGGAGCATGGCCGCGAAGAAGATTGAGAAGAGAGTTGGGGCGATGACACAGCTCTGTTTGACCCCGGTCCGGATGTGGATTGGGTCTGTAATGGACCCGTTGATACAGATCACGGCCTGCGTGTCATCGTGGAGCAGGCGGAGAATGGTGACCAACTTTTGGGGGCATCCGAAGCGGATTCATAGACCCTCGGGGTTGACAGTGTCAAAGGCCTTTATAAGGTCGAAGAAGGCCATGTACAAGGCCTGGCGCTGAAACCTGCATTTTTCCTGCAGCTGCCGCGCTGCAAAAATCATGTCCGTTATGGCCCGAAGGGGATGAAATCCGCAGTGCAACTCCGGGGGGAGCTCCTTGGCCACAGGGAGAAGGTGGTTGAGAAGGACTCTAGCGATGACTTTTCCAGTGGCTGATAGCGGGGAGATTCCTCTGTAGTTGCCGCAGTCGGACTTGTCCCCTTTTTTAAAGATGGTCACGATCACTGCATCTCTGAGATCTCCCGGCATACTCTCCTCCCTCCAGATGAGAGAGATGAGGTCATGCATTCATGCCAGTAGTGCCTCTCTGCTATATTTCAGTGCCTCAGCAGGGATTCCAACCACTCCAGTAGTCTTGTTTTTAAGCTGTCTTATGGCTTTTTCTACCTCGTGCAGTGTTGGGGTTTTGCCGAGGTGGTGGCGGGTAGCATGCTCCGGGATGGAGTCGTGATCACTCGGGTCCAAGGCAGAGTCTCGATTGAGGAGATCTTCGAAGTGCTCCTTCCAGAGGGCCCTGACTGCCTCGGTGTCCTTGATGAGTGTTTCCCCGTTCTTGGCCAGCAGTGGGGTGGGGCCTTGGGTGTTTGGACCATAGCTGATCTTGACTGCGATGAAGAATCCTTGCACATCATGGCTGTCGGCCAGCTGCTGTATCTCCTTTAACAAAACAGGGCCCTATCATAGCACCACCTTCAGGTGTAACTGATACTGTAGGTAAATAATATCTATACAACAGGTTTTGCCTCAGACAAACTGCCACAGAGGTTTTCAGTGCATTTTGAAATGGAATTTTGTGGCTATATAAATAGATGTATATAGCAACAGTAGGTGTGAATTGTGTACCTATACCAGATTATCCCATTTTCATAAGTGTTTTTCCAAAATTAAAGGTGCCCCCCCATCCCAAAAACTTAATTGGCACATACTGCTGCTGAATTATTAGTTGATTTTCTAGTCTGTCTGAATAAAAATGAAATGTTTGTTTATTTTTAGTGATATTTTTGTAAAGAGCTGAAGAATCCAAAGATGGCTCAAACCAATTGGAAACATGCAATTCCTGGTAATTTTAGAATGAACGAAAATTTGACAAGCAAGTCTTATAACCAATTTCAGTGATTAAAAAGCATTTTTGATGCAATTATTGATAATTCTGACATTTCTCTCTTTCACTCTTTGTTTAAGAGTCAACTGACACCGAGCAAGAGGTGGATAAAGACAACCATATGCCCATACAGAAATGGAGATATGGTTTTTATTACTTAAAAAGTAAATTTTAAATTTCAAAAGATATTCTTGAAAAAAAATTGGCCAAAGTATATGTTATAAATTTCTATTCACATGCTAAAATCAGCCATCCCACTGGAGCCATTTTATAATATTGTTGGTAACTTCAATCAACCAACAATCACTTTCAGGTAGTCCAAGTAATAATGGAGCTTCACAATGCAATCATGAATAACACCGTGAAGCATAAGTAACAGTCAAGTTGTGAAAGTAGTGTGTGGGCATCATTAAAATTATTTCCCATATTGCAGATTCTCGAAGGAATACTGTCTTGACAAATGATCATAAAATGAATATTATGGGTAATTTTCCTGTTGCTGGCAGGAGGCAGCTTTTTGTCCAAATTAGCAATATGCAAATGAGACAGAGCAAGGACTTTGATATTTCATCCTTCCAGAATCCATAATTCAAGATAAAATTAGTGAGTGTTTAGAATCGTATTGACTAATTAAGAAGTGAGCATGGATTTATTAAGTTATTCAGATTTGACAATTTTTTTTAAAGTAAAGTGGATGAAGTGTACATGGATTTCCAGAAGCTTTTAATAGTGTGTCTCACAAGAGGATTGTTAGAACAATAAAAACATTTTGCATCGAAGGAAAAGTAGTCAAAGAAAGTTAGTTGAAACAAGAAACAAAACTTTCAGGTAAATTTGTGTTCCTTGGAGTAGAGCAGATTTGTAAGTGGTGTATTCCAGGGGCCAGTGCTGGATCCACTTTTGTTTTTTGTATGGATAGATGATTTCGACGTTGGCATAGAGAGCATAATCTTGAAATGTGTTGATCTAAAAGTAAGGGGGTATGACAAATAACAAGAATTATATAGATTTCAGAATGGCACACAGGTGACAGATGCAACTTAATGTGGTTAAGTGTGAGGTAATATCTTTTGAAAGCAAATACAGGGAATGGGAGTATATATTCTGTGGCTCAGATTTTATGGTCAGTGGTGAACAAATGACACTCGCTGTCCGTTACTCTCACAGCTTCCCACAGACTTTTCGTGGGCTTTTGCGCGATGACTTATGGTAATTAGAGAACAATTTCAGAGGGGCGCACTCTACATGGGATCTGAAGAGGACAAGCAACAGCATGTGTCTTCAACCAGTCAGATACTTAGCCATGCAGAGTCTAAACCAGTAAGTGTAAGTTATAATATTTAATTCAATGTCAATTCATGTACAGAAAGCAAAATTAAAACAGGGAAAGAAAGATGGGATTAAGAAAAGAGAATGAAAAAGTTCAAAAAAAAATTGGAGTAGAAATTCAGACATCCCTGGGCCCGCACGAAGTTTCTACGGATCCGGGAAGGCATTGGAAAAGCCGTTTTTTTAGCACGCAATGCGCATGCACTGTAAACCGGCTTTTCCGATCTGTCAAGCTGGAGCGAGGACATTTGTACATGCAAGATTGCGATATTTACACATATCTTGTCCAGCAAATGTCCTCACAAATCTTGCGCCTGAAAAAGCAGGTGCATAGCCTACTTTTACTGAGCAAGTGTTTTAAAACACACAAAAACATATTAAAATAAAGTTATGAAAACAGGTTTTATTGTTTCAAACCCTTCCCACTATGGTAAGTTTATTTTAAGGCATAATTTTAAAAAAAAATTTTAAATTGGGAAAATGTTTTTTTTATAAGACAATAATTTTAATTTAAATGAATCTTAAATATGTAGTGTACATTTTCTATTTTTTATTAGTGTTTTGGGGGGGGGTTTCTCATTCATAATAATAGGAGTTGTAGACTTGCGCGCGCAGGGAGAGGAGGCCCGCGGATCGGGAACTCGAGCGGGCGCAGCAGCTTCAGGTAGGTGCACATTTTTTCTCTAAAATCTAGTCGAATGCCCGCGGGAAGGAGAAAGCAGAATTTCTGCGCCATTAAAATTGTTTTCCAAATCTCTAACAATAATTAAAGGATGCGCATATTTGCAATACAATATGCTCTGATTGGCTCTCCATGATCACATGACCTGATTGTTGATTGGTCCCCTTGGAGGATAAGACACACCGAGCAGTTTCTCTGGAATGTGTAATTAGAACCACCCCGCCCAAGTTCTCAGTGGCTTTGTAGTGTAATTTGAGCCATTCCGACTGTCATCTCTCGACAAGATAGAGCAGCCCAAGCTCCTGACCCATCCCAGCCCAAGCTCCTGACCCATCCCAGCCCAAGCTCCTGACCTCATCCTGCCCCCAACCCCCCACCCTCCGCCGCATCGATGGGCATTGGGTGTGGGTTACAGATTGTTAATAGGTTGATTGGGTGTGAAGTGAATAGTGACACATGCACCGAGCTTTCTGAGAAATCGGTTGTGGCTGTAAAGGGGTGGGGTTGGAAGAACGTGATGCGTCTTCCTTGAGTCCCCTGGTCTCTCGCCCCTCCCCCGGTCTCTTGTCCTCACCTTGGCCCCCTCGCCCCGCAACCAGTCCCTCGCCCTCCTCTTCTCCCTCTACTCTCTCCCTCACCCCGCAGTCTCTCTCTCTCTTTCCCCTCACTCTCTCTCTCTCTCCCTAACTCGAGTCTCTCTCTCTCTCTCTCCCCGCTCCCTCCTCTCTCTCTCTCTCTCTCTCTCTCTCCCCTCTCCCTAACCCTGGTCACTCTCTCTCTCGCTTTCTCTCTCTCGCTCTCTCTCTCTCTCCCTAACTCTAGTCTCTCGCTCTCTCTCTCCCCTCTCCCTCCTCTCTCTCTCCCCTCTCCCTAATCCTTGTCACTCTCTCTCTCTCTCTCGCTCTCTCGCTCTCTCCCCCTCCTTAACCCCTCTCGTTCTCTCGCTCTCTCCCCCTCCTTAACCCCTCTCGCTCTCTCGCTCTCTCGCTCTCTCGCTCCCCTCTCCCTAACCCTAGTCTCTCGCTCTCTCTCTCTCTCTCTGTTGCTCTCTCTCTCGCTCTCTCTCTCACTCGCTCTCTCGCTCTCTCCCTCTCTCCCTCTCTCCCTCTCTCTCTCTCGCTCTCTCTCTCGCTCTCTCTCTCGCTCTCTCTCTCTCGCTCGCTCTCTCGCTCTCTCCCTCTCTCTCTCGCTCGCTCTCTCGCTCTCTCTCCTTCTCTCTCTCCCGCTCTCTCTCTCTCGCTCTCTCTCTCTCTCTCTCGCTCTCTCTCTCTCGCTCTCTCTCGCCCTCTCTCTTGCTCTCTCTCTTGCTCTCTCTCTCTCGCTCTCTCTCTCGCTCTCTCTCTCGCTCTCTCTCTCTCGCTCTCTCACTCGCTCTCCCCTCTCTCGCTCTCTCCCTCCCCCCAGTGTCTCTCTCGCTCTCCCACCTTCTACCACAGAAGGCCACGAAGATGTTCGTGTTGATAATTGCAGTGATATTCTAGACAAAAGTCCTGGAGATAATCCATAGTTAGACACACGCGGCATAGCTCCACACGGCACAGCTCTAGTATATGTGCCTGACTTCCAATGTCGGGTTCGAGGAGTCTGCACGTGCGCGGAAGGATGGGGTGGTGTCCAGTGGGCGGTGGCGCATAAGCGTCGGGAGCGGAGTCCAGGGCGCGCAGGCACAGTAGGATGCTCAAAAAAACTGGTGCAAATAATCACTCCGATAATTAAAATCTGAAGGAATGAGTTACCACACCAATAAAAGTTCATTTTCAGTGTCAGAGAGGTTGTCTGGTCATAATCAAGATTTGCATGTCGTTAAATATTTACTTAAACTTGAATGGACTAGCCATAACATTTCTGACGAGTTTAGTGTGTATATATTGCCGAAGTACAGCAACTTCATGCCATTCCATGTATTTCAATGCTGAATCTCTTGGCGAGATACACCGACAGGGAAGCTTGTGGAGGAGCAGGGCAGCTCTGACAGCAACTTCCTGATTTCTGCATTTTAACTGCGGGTGCAGATGCTGGAAGTTGCTGCCCGATTTACTCCACAGTAATGGTGGCCTCTGATATAACTGATAGCCTCACTGTTATTTGTACTGAAAAATCCAAGCCAATATAGTTAGAGGACAAACCTAAGATACTTAAAACTATATCTGCTAGAGAAGAGAAAGCTAAGGAGATTTAATGAGTTTTTTAAAATTATGAGTGGATTTAAGAGAGATTTTTAAAATTAATTCTTTAGATGTGGGCATCGCTGACAAGGCCAGCAATTTTTGCCGATCCCTAACTGACCTGAGAAGGTGGTGGTGGGCCGCCTTCTGGGTTGGATATAACTAAGTGGCTTGGTAGGATACTTCAAACACAATGATGTGTCCTATAAAGACCAGACTGTATAAGACGACAGATTTCCTTCCCTGAAGGATATCAGTGAGGCAGTTGGGTTTTGCTGACAATCTGACAAATTCATGGTCACTCTTACTGATAACCACTTTTTATTTCCAGATTTTTAAACTGACTTCAAATAGTCAAATGGCCATGCTGAGAATTAAACTTGTGGTTTATTAAATATTAGTCAAGGCCTCTGGAATATTAGTCTAGTGGCGTAACAACTACTCTACTGTAACCCAATAATTAGTGATATTGGAAAGACTTTTCTCTGATTGGTGGGTGACTGACCAGAGCTCATCAGTTTAAATTTGTCACCGAGACTGAGGATAGAGGTTTGGAGAAATCTTTTCATGTGGGAAGTTGCCAGAGCATGGAACGTTTTGCCCTGGTGAATGGCAGAGACCGTTGTATCTTTAAGTGAAAATCAGATGATAGAAATTTGAAGTAGAGGATGATGCATTGTTATAGGGGAAAGCAGGACAATGGGTTTGTGGAATTACCTAGCCAAGAACTGGCAGACATGGACCGAATGGCCTTTTGTGGTATAAACTTCTGTCGGTCTGTAGAGGCAGGTCCAGTCCCAGAGCTTGTGTGGCATTTACAAAAATCATCCAACGGCTGTGTGTACTTTAAATCCTGAGCCAGCTTAGCCTCGAAGGGTTAAGCTAGTATAAATTTTCTATTTTAGGGCCTATGTATAGAGGAAAAGTATGTTGCAGCTTTTATTCTTTTCTTGAGCCTGTAGGTATAGGGAAATGCATATTTTCAGTGTGAAACTACATTCCGTTCACATCTCTTAGACAGATGTACCACTTGTTTTTAAACTTGTCTTTTCTTGGTATTGTTTATTCAGTCCACCTCCTGTAAAGAAACACGTATTATATTCTTGTTACCAGTGTATGGAGTAAGGGTTCCCTTTTATGATCCTGGGTTAAGCGATCATTTAGCGAGATAGTGGACAGGAAAAGATACACTCCAGGTTGTAGGGAATGTGAGGTCCACTTACAGAAATGACTGCTAACACTGAGCCCATGAAAATACCTAGCATAAAAATCCAAAAACTGTGACAGTTGTGGCAGCTTTGGTTGGAAAAGCAAATAACACTCATTGGCCAAATATTGATTTAAATGCTTAAAATTTAAGGTGTATTGAACAGTGATAGTCCAAAATATAGGCAAGAGGACCGAATGATTTAGACAAGGAATTTGATCGCGTACCTTCAGATACAGAAGAAAAAGCAAAAGAGCAAGATTTCATCTAAGTGTGAATATTTCAACTAAAAGAGTGAGACCTTCACTTGAAGTTTCAGCTGCGTAAACAGAAAGGAGAGAGACAACTAAAATGGAAACGAAGAAGAACAATGTAAATAAAAAGAATAAAAATAATGTATACAGGAAAAATAGCAATATAAATGGGACAGAACAACACAAATTTGAGGCAAATGAGAAGAAGTCAAAATATCATCACATTCTTGAACTGGCAGAGAAATGCACATGAACTTTTATTATTCGTTCCTGTGGGTGTCGCTGGCAAGGCCAGCACTTATTGCCCATCCCTACTTGCTCTCGAGAAGGTGGTGATGAACCTCCCTACACTGTCCTCGCTCTGTCGCCCTCACTTCCTCCCTCCCACCATCCCCATCATTACGCTGTGACATGTCAGCCTTGCCTCAGTGGGCGGCACTCCCTCCCCTCTGAGTCTGTAGATCGTGGTTTTAAGTCCCTGCTCCAGTGACTTGAGTGCAAAATTCAGGCTGCTGCTCCCGGTGCCAGTCCTGGGGGAGTGTGGCACTGTCGGAGGTGCGTCTCTCGGGCGAGACGTTAAACCACGACCTGCTATATGGAAGAAGAGCAGGGGGAAGGAAGTTCATCCCGGTGTCCTGGGGCCAATGTTTGTCCCCCAACTAACATCGCTAAAACAACAAAAATACACGATCTGGTCATTGGTCTCATTGCTGTTTGTGGGAGCTTGATGTGCGCAAATTGGCTGCCGCGGTTCCTGCATGAAAAGAGTGACTACGCTTCAAAGAGGCGCTTGATTGTCGATGCAAGTTCTTTCTTTCCAAAGGCCACAAATCACTCGTTTTTTTTCATTTCTTCGTTCACGGGATGTGGGCGTCGCTGGCAAGGCCAGCATTTATTGCCCATCCCTAACTGCCCCTGGAGAAAGTGGTGGTGAGCCGCCGCCTTGAACCGCTGCAGTCCGTGTGGTGAAGGTGCTCCCACAGTGCTGACTTTGTTGTACTGGTTTTGTTACACCCGAGAGGCTTTCGGCCTATTTCTGAGGGCAGTTAAGAGTCAACCACAGTGCTGTGGGTCTGGAGTCACATATAGGCCAGACGGGTAAGGGCGGCAGATTTCCTTCACTAAAGGACATTAGTGAACCAGATGGGTTTTACCACAATCCGGTAGATTTATGGTCACCATTACCCACACTAGCTTTTTGTTCCAGATTTATTTTAATTGACTGAACTGATTGTGCTCCTGTCAAAGTACATACGATCCAAATTTGGGTAAGGGGACACGATATTAAAATTTCAAGCTTGCCCAACTGTGAAGAAGATTGTGAGCGATTTTAAGGTGAGCACGACGGGTTGGTAGATTGGGCAGGTGGATGTTAGATTACATTGTACACGGAGAAATTTGAGTCAACACTAAATGGTAAAACTTTATAAGGGGTTGAGGAGCATGGAGACTTGGGGGTTTACAATATACATCAATGATTTAGATGAAGGAATTGAGTGTAATATCTCCAAGTTTGCAGATGACACTAATCTGGGTGGCGGTGTGAGCTGTGAGGGGGATGCTAAGAGGCTGCAGGGTGATTTGGACAGGTTAGGCGAGTGGGCAAATGCATGGCAGCTGCAGTATAATATGGATACATGTGAGGTTATCCATTTTGGGGGAAAAAACGCGAAGGCAGAATATTATCTAAATGGCGGCAGATTAGGAAAAGGGGAGGTGCAGCGAGACCTGGGTGTCATGGTTCATCATTCATTGAAAGTTGGCATGCAGGTACAGCAGGCGGTGAAGAAGGCAAATGGCATGTTGGCCTTCATAGCAAGGGGATTTGAGTATAGGAGCAGGGAGGTCTTACTGCAGTTGTACAGGGCCTTGGTGAGGCCTCACCTGGAATATTGTGTTCAGTTTTGGTTATCTAATCTCAGGAAGGACGTTCTTGCTATTGAGGGAGTGCAGAGAAGGTTCACCAGACTGATTCCTGCGATAGCAGGACTGACTTATGAGGAGAGACTGGATCGACTGGGACTGTATTCACTGCAGTTTAGAAGGATGAGAGGGGATCTCATAGAAACATATATAACATTCTGATGGGACTGGACAGGTTAGATGCGGGAAGAATCTTACTGGAATTCTTTGAGGATATAACGAGCATGGTGGATAGAGGTGGTACCGATGGATGTGGTGTATTTAGATTTCCAAAAGGCATTCGATAAGGTGCCACACAAAAGGTTACTGCAGAAGATAAAGGTACGCGGAGTCAGCGGAAATGTATTGGCATGGATAGAGAATTGGCTGGCGAACAGAAAGCAGAGAGTCGGGATAAATGGGTCCTTTTCCGGTTGGAAATCAGTGGTTAGTGGTGTGCCACAGGGATCAGTACTGGGACCACAACTGTTTACAATATACATAGATGACCTAGAAGAGGGGACAGAGTGTAGTGCAACAAAATTTGCAGATGACACTAAGATTAGTGGGAAAGCGGGTTGTGTAGAGGACTCAGAGAGGCTGCAAGGAGATTTAGATAGGTTAAGCGAATGGGCTAAGGTTTGGCAGATGGAATACAATGTCGGAAAGTGTGAGGTCATCCACCTTGGGGAAAAAAAACAGTAAAAGGGAATATTATTTGAATGGGGAGAAATTACAACATGCTGCGGTGCAGAGGGACCTGGGGGTCCTTGTGCATGAACTCTTTTTGGAGCAAACAAAAAACATTAAACCGTGCCCCCTCCTTGTGCATGAAACTCTTTTCCCAAAAGGTTAGTTTTCAGGTGCAGCAGGTAATCAGGAAGGCAAATGGAATGTTGGCCTTCATTGCGAAAGGGATGGAGTACAAAAGCAGGGAGGTGTTGCTGCAACTGTATAGGGTATTGGTAAGGCTGCACCTGGAGTACTGCTTGCAGTTTTGGTCACCTTACTTAAGGAAGGATATACTAGCTTTGGAAGGGGTACAGAGACGATTCATGAGGCTGATTCGAGAAATGAGGGGGTTACCTTATGATGATAGATTGAGTAGACTGGGTCTTTACTCCTTGGAGTTCAGAAGGATGAGGGGTGATCTTATAGAAACATTTAAAATCATGAAAGGGATAGACAAGATAGAGGCAGAGAGGTTGTTTCCATTGGTGGGGGAGACTAGAACTAGGGGGCACAGCCTCAAAATACGGAGGAGCCAATTTAAAACCGAGTTGAGAAGGAATTTCTTCTCCCAGAGGGTTGTGAATCTGTGGAATTCTCTGCCCAAGGAAGCAGTTGAGGCTAGCTCATTGAATGTTTTCAAGTCAAAGATAGATAGATTTTTAAGCATTAAGGGTCACGGGGAGAAGGCAGGGAAGTGGAGTTGAGTCCACGGCCAGATCAGCCATGATCTTATTGAATGGCGGAGCAGGCTCGAGGGGCTAGATGGCCTACTCCTGTTCCTAATTCTTATGTTCTTATGTTCTTAGAATGTTCCCGATGTTGGGGAAGTCCAGAACCAGGGGACACACAGTCTAAGGATAAGAGGCAGGCCATTTAGGACTGAGATGAGGAGGAATTTCTTCACTCAGAGTTATTAACCTGTGGAATTCCCTACCGCAGAGAGTTGTTGATGCCAGTTCATTAGATATATTCAAGAGGGAGTTAGATATGGCCCTTACGGCCAAAGTGATCAAGGGGTATGGAGAGAAAGCAGGAAAGGGGTACTGAGGGAATGATTAGCCATGATCTTATTGAATGGCGGTGCAGGCTCGAAGGGCCGAATGGCCTACTCCTACACCTATTTTCTATGTTTCTATGTTTAACAGGGGAGCTGAAATTGCCCCTTTTTGAAAGCTCTGCTAGCACCTCTAGGGGGTGCTAATGGGGCGCAATGGCGTTTTCGCATGGAGGGGAGGCGATCGCCTCCGGGGAAATTACCTGGAGGCTTGGGGGGGCGCTGTCCCACGATTAGCAGCCTTGTCCAGCGCGCAACCGATGAGGAATTCATCAGAGTGCACGCCGACCCCTTTGTGGCCCACGGGGGAAATTGCTCTCACCGTGCCAGCTTCACGGGTCGCGAAGCTGGCAGACATCTGCCATCGGGGGGCGCCCCTTAAAGTGGAGGACTTTAGCACTCTGGGCTGCCATTTTTATTGGGTCGGGCCGACAATGGCGACCCTCACGTCTACCGGGCTGTTATCGTGCAGCCTGGCACTCCATTTAGCTGCTGGCCCAGTCGATCGTGCCCTGGTGGGCCAGCGGTGGCCAGCATAGTGCGTAGCCCCCCCCCACCGCCCTCCCGCCACCCCCCCCTTTATTGACTGAAGACAGTGATCCGCTTCCTTTGAAGAGCGCACAGCCCTGTTTCGAGTCGGGGGCAGGACTTCCGGGCTGTGTGCAGAAAGTCCCGGATTTGGAAGGTTACCGTCCCCATTCAGAATGAAGGGCAATTTCCAGCCCAGGGAGTCCAGTAGGTGACAATGCAAAACTTAGCTGATATTTTTGTTAAATCTAATTTAATTCCAAACTTTAAAGATGATGATGCTGATTCTGGTTATTAGCATACCACTATAAATGGAACAAAGATGTCTGGATAAACATTCTTGTACCATCATATAAAGAGAACTAGGTGTGATTTATAACTCTCACCACCTGGCAGAAAACAGGTGGGTTATCAGTTAAAAAAGGTAAGGAAAGAAGTCAAAAAACAATTCGAAAGACAAAGATAAACTGTGGAATTAAATTATCAAGGAATATAAAAAATACAGACACAAAAATAAAAAATGAAAAATCAAGATAGGGATAGGGCCACTAAGGGATAATAAACTCATGAGTAATGACAGCGAAATGGCAGAAATATTAAATAATTACTTTGTCTCCGTATTTACCAAGAAGTCAAACACGGTAGACATGCCATTAGAAGAAGATATCAAAAAAGATATAAAAACATTTAGGATCGAAATTGGAGAGATAATAAACTAATCAAACTTGAGAGAGGATAAAACTGCTGGATTGCATCCACGCAAATTAAAAGAGGTTAGGGAAGAGATAGCAGAAGCAATATTACATATATTCATTAGAAAAGGGAATAATGCCAGAGAACTGGTGGACAGCTAATGTTCTATCTCCCTTTTTAAATATAGGAGTAACAAGTCCAGGGAACTATAAATCAATTAGGAAAAATAATGCAATCCTTAAAGATGTAGTAGAAAAACATCCATAAACTGAAAATATAATCGCGTACTCAGTACGGATTCCAAAAGGGAAGATCATGCTTGACCAACTGTATTGAATCCTAAGAAACAGGATAAAGAAGACTTGTATTTATATAGCGCCTTTCATGACCTCAGGAAGTCCCAAAATGCTTTGCAACCAACTTTTGAAGTGTAGTCGCTGTTGTAATGTAGGAAATGCGGCAACCAATTTGCACACATAAGAACATAATAACATAAGTATTAGGAACAGGAGGAGGCCATCAAGCCCCTCGAGCCTGCTTCGCCATTCAAAAAGATCATGGCTGATCTGGCCGTGGACTCAGCTCCACTTACCCGCCCGCCCCCCGTAATCCTTAATTCCCTTATTGGTGAAAAATCTATCTATCTGTGATTTGAATACATTCAATGAGCTAGCCTCAACTGCTTCCTTGAGCAGAGAATTCCACAGATTCACAACCCTCTGGGAGAAGAAATTCCTTCTCAACTCGGTTTTAAATTGTCTCCCCGGTATTTTGAGGCTGTGCCCCCTAGTTCTGGTCTCCCCGACCAGTGGAAACAACCTCTCTGCCTCTATCTTGTCTATCCCTTTCATTATTTTAAATGTTTCTATAAGATCACCCCTCATCCTTCTGAACTCCAACGAGTAAAGACCCAGTCTACTCAATCTATCATCATAAGGTAACCCCCTCATCTCCGGAATCAGCCGAGTGAATCGTCTCTGTACCCCCTCCAAGGCTCGTATATCCTTCCTTAAGTAAGGTTACCAAAACTGCATGCAGTATTCCAGTAGCGGCCTCACCAATACCCTGTACAGTTGCAGCAGGACCTCCCTGCTTTTGTACTCCATCCCTTTTGCAATGAAGGCCAACATTACATTTGCCTTCCTGATTACCTGCTGCAAACTAACTTTTTGGGATTCATGCACAAGGACCCCCAGGTCCCTCTGCACCACAGCATGTTGTAATTTCTCCCCATTCAAATAATATTCCCTTTTACTGTTTTTTTTCCCAAGATGGATGACCTCTCATTTTCCGACATTGTATTCCATCTGCCAAACCTTAGCCCATTCGCTTAACCTATCTAATTCTCTTTGCAGCCTCTCTGTGTCCTCGACACAACCCGCTTTCCCACTAATCTTTGTGTCATCTGCAAATTTTGTTACACTACACTCTGTCCCCTCTTCCAGGTCATCTATGTATATTGTAAACAGTTGTGGTCCCAGCACCGATCCCTGTGGCACACCACTAACCACCGATTTCCAACCCGAAAAGGACCCATTTATCCCGACTCTCTGCTTTCTGTTAGCCAGCCAATTCTCGATCCATGCTAATACATTTACTCTGACTCCGCGTACCTTTATCTTCTGCAGTAACCTTTTGTGTGGCACCTTATCGAATGCCTTTTGGAAATCTAAATACACCACATCCATCGGTACACCTCTGCATGCTCGTTATATCCTCAAAGAATTCCAGTAAATTAGTTAAACATGATTTCCCCTTCATGAATCCATGTTGCGTCTGCTTGGTTGCACTATTCCTATCTAGATGTCCCGCTATTTCTTCCTTAATGATAGCTTCAAGCATTTTCCCCACTACAGATGTTAAACTAACCAGCCTATAGTTACCTGCCTTTTGTCTGCTCCCTTTTCTAAACAGAGGCGTTACATTAGCTGCTTTCCAATCCATTGGTACCTCCCCAGAGTCCAGAGAATTTTGGTAGATTATGACAAATGCATCTGCTATAACCTCCGCCATCTCTTTTAATACCCTGGGATGCATTTCATTAGGACTAGGGGACTTGTCTACCCTGAGTCCCATTAGCCTGTCCAGCACTACCTCCCTAGTGATAGTGATTTTCTCAAGGTTCTCCCTTCCCACATTCCCGTGACCAGCAATTTTTGGCATGGTTTTTGTATCTTCCACTGTGAAGACTGAAGCAAAATAATTGTTTAAGGTCTCAGCCATTTCCACATTTGCCATTATTAAATCCCCCTTCTCATCTTCTAAGGGACCAACATTTACTTTAGTCACTCTCTTCCGTTTTTACTATCTGTTTTTATGTTTTGCGCAAGTTTACTTTCATAATCTATCGTTCCTTTCTTTATTGCTTTCTTAATCATTCTTTGCTGTCATTTAAAATTTTCCCAATCTTCTCATTTCCCACTAACCTTGGCCACCTTATATGCATTGGTTTTTAATTTGATACTCTCCTTTATTTCCTTGGTTATCCACGACTGGCTATCCCTTCTCTTACCGCCCTTTTTCACTGGAATGTATTTTTGTTGAGCGCTATGAAAGAGCTCCTTAAAAGTCCTCCACTGTTCCTCAATTGTGCCACCGTTTCATCCGTGTTCCCAGCCTACATTAGCTAATTCTGCCCTCATCCCACTGTAGTCCCCTTTCTTTAAGCATAGTACGCTCGTTTAAGACACTACTTCCTCACCCTCAATCTGTATTACAAATTTAACCATACTGTGATCACTCATTCCGAGAGGATCTTTTACTAGGAGATCGTTTATTATTCCTGTCTCATTACACAGGACCAGATCTACAATAGCTTGCTCCCTTGTAGGTTCTGTAACATACTGTTCTGAGAAACAATCCAGTATGCATTCTATGAAGTCCTCCTCAAGGCTACCCAGTGCGATTTGATTTGACTCATCGATATGCAGGTTAAAATCCCCCATGATTACTGCCGTTCCTTTTTCACATGCCTCTATTATTCCGTTGATTATTGTCCGCCCCAACGTGAAGTTATTATTTGGGGGCCTATAAACTACGCCCACCAGTGACTTTTTCGCCTTACTATCTCTAATCTCCACCCACAGTGATTCAACATTTTGTTCATTCGAGCCAATATCATCTCTCACAACTGCCCTGATATCACCGCAAGCTCCCACAAACAGCAATGTGATTTTGGTTTTTTAAATGTTTTTTTTGTGATGTTGATTGAGGGATAAGGTAGATAAGGCGAATGCAGTAGATGGGATATATTTGGATTTCCAACAGGCCTTCAATAAGGTATTACATAATAGATTCATGACTAAAGTTGGAGCATGTGGAGTCAGGGAACAAGTGGTAGAATGGAGAGCAAGCTGGCTACAAAATAGAAAACTGAGTAGGGGTTAAAGGTAGTTACTCAGATTGGTTATAGGTGGTAAGTGGTGTTCTACAATGAGGTGCTGGTACCACTGTTCACCATTTATGTAAACGATTTGGACTTGGGAATTGGAAATATAATTTCAAAATTTGCAGACACCAAATTGGGGGGTATAGTTAATACAGAGGAGGACTTCAACAAAATACAGGGAGACAATAATAAATTTGCAGAATGGGCATGTAATTGGCAAATTAATTTCAATATAAACAAGTGTGCGATGGTAATTTTAGTAGGAAGAATAAGGAGATCATATAGTCCTTGGAAAACATGTATCTAAATGGGGTAGAGAAGCAGAGGGATCTGGGCGTATAGTTACACAAATCACTAAGTAGCAACGGAGGTTAATAAGGCTATTAAAATAAAGCACTGGGGTTCAATTCTGGAGGGATAGAGTTGAAAAGCAGAGAAATCATGTTAAACTTGTATAGAACCTTGGTTTGATCAGACTCGGAGTACTGTACACAATTCTATATTATAAAAGGATATATAGGGACTGGCGAAGGTGCAAAAAAGATTCACAAGAATGGTACCAGAACTGAGAGGTTATACCTATCGGGGGGTGGGGGGCGGGGGCGGGAAATTAACAGACTGTGGTTCTTTTCTTTAAGAATATGAAAAAGTTTGATTGGGTAGAAATAGTGAAGATGTTTCCACTTGTGGGCGAAACCAAGACGAGAGCCAACAACGCAACAAAGAGTGCTGAGAAATAGTTGCTTTTTCTGGGCCTAAGAGAAGGAAATGGGCACTATGGATGCCATTTTGAGCTTCGGACGAAGGGTGGAGAATTAGTTGAGAGTTATTTAGGGCCCAAGTTTCGGCCTGAGTTGCTCCTGTTTTTTTTGGAGCAACTGGTTTGGAATGGAGTATCTTAGAAATTGCAATTCTCGGCATTTAGTTTGCTCCAGTTCTAGTCAGTTAGAACAGTTTCACTTTGCAACAGAATTTTTTTTTCAAAAGGGGTCGTGTCCAGCCACTTACGCCTGTTTTGAAAGTTGAGGCAGTGAAAACTTACTCCAAACTAACAGAATGGAGTAAATGAAGATTTTTGTACGCTCAGAAAAATCTTGCATACACTTTACAGATCAGGCGTAGGTTACAAATTAGGCGTAGGGAACGGGGCAGGGGGGTGGGTGGGGGGGTGAAGAGAAGTAATTAAATTCTACAATCATTCAACAGTCATACTTATACAAATAAAGATCCAACCTGAATAAAAATTTATAAACAAAGCAAAGATTAAATATTCCGTGTTCCGACCTGTGTGAAACAGCAGCAGCCTTCGAGCTGCAGTGCTTCAGGCAGGCCTTCCTTCCATCAGTGTCTGGACGGCAGCCGAAGAAACAGCAAGCAGCTTTCGAGCTGCGAAGGGGACTGAGGCCATTCGGCCAGGGGATAGGGTAGGCTTCAGGCCACAGCGATGGCAGCAGCAGCCTCCGAGCTGTGAAGACTTTGGCTGTTCGGCCAGGAGATAGGGGCGGCGTCAGGCCACAGCGGATGGCAGTAGAGTCCGGCAGCAGTAGGCTCCGAGCTGTGAAGACTTAGGCCGTTCGGCCAGGGGTCCACGAGACAAATCTTCACATTTCCTCTAGTCCCTTTAAAAATGGACGAGTGCCAATGTTTATGTGCCACTGCGCGTGCGCGCGCGCTCCAACACCGGCACGACGTTGCCTTATTTAAATTAGCCCAGCCCCCCGCTACTTGTAGAATCGGCGTGAATCTCTTGCTCCGCCCCCCCCCCGCTGTTCTGTGCGCACCGCGCCAAGCTGCTGGAGACCTGCAAGTATTTTTTCGGTACACTTTCGAGCGCGAAAAACGGGCGTCCATTGGGCCCTTAGAGAGTTAAATTGAAGATAATTGTACTCAGAATATTGGGACAGGGAATATAAACAGGTGTTATCAAATTATTTTTGGTAAATAGTTTTTATATATTGGAATTATTTTGTAAATCGTCTTTACAAAGTGAAGTTATTTACTGATATTGTTGGGGCCTATCAAGCTGACTGGTATACAGCGTAGAGAGTACAGAGAATGCAGAGTACAGTGATGAGAGTATAGAGTAGAGAAATTATTAAAATTAGTAAAAGTAATTATCGATAATGATGGGGCCCATGCTTTCCCTGCCTTTAATTGCAACTGCTCACACATTGATTACTGAAAGGATGTGCAAAGTCCTTACACAATACCACAAATCCACACAAGACACATTCTGTGGACAAGGTCACTCCATGACCTGAACCTTTATTCACAGGACAGGAAGGGATGACCCTGCGTGGGACCTCCCTTTTTATATACCTGGGTGACCAGGTGAGTAGTGTCTCCCACAAGTTCACCCCCTGTGGTCAAGGTGTGCATTTCTTACGTATATACAGTGTTGTTACATAAAGGTTACATATATGATATCACCTCCCCCTCAACATCTTATTGGGATCATAGGTTAAGTCTCTTGGATGGTCTGCACTCTCGCGTGGAGTTCTGCAGTTGGGGCTCTGGTTGTTGAGCCTTGGTATGCGTGTCTGTCACCTGTGGTGGTTCCGGCCTGTCCGTGCATGCTGCTGAATGTTCTTGTTGCTCGTTCACTGGCGGTGGTGTGAATACCATCTCATGATCTTCCTCAGGTTCCTCAGTGTCCATGCTGAACCTTTTTCTCACTTGGTCCAGATGCTTGCGGCATATCTGCCCATTGTTAAGTTTAACCACTATGACCCTATTCGCCTCTTTGTCTATTACAGTACCCTCGAGCCATTTGGGCCCCAAAGCATGATTGAGAACAAATGCGGGGTCATCAATTTCTATACATCTCCCCCTTGAATTTCAGTCATGGTACTCGTTTTGGGACAGGCGCTTGCCCTCAACAATGTTGGACAGGACTAGATGAATGAGGGACAACCGAGTTTTGAGTGTTCGTTTCATGAGTACCTCCATGGGCTGGACCCCCGCGAGCGAGTGCGGTCGGGACCTATAGGCCAGTAGGAGGCGTGATAGGCGGCATTGAAGGGAGGGTCCTTGAATTCGGAGCATGCCTGGCTTTATAATTTGGACCGTACGTTCCGCCTGGCCATTGGAGGCCGGCTTGAATGGTGCTGTCCTGACATGTTTAATGCCATTACCCGACATGAACTCCCGGAATTCGTAGCTTGTGAAACATGGGCCATTATCGCTAACAAGGATGTCTGGCAAGCCGTGGGTCGCAAAGACCGCGCGCAGACTCTCCACGGTGGTGGATGTCGTGCACGAATTCAAAATGATGCACTCGATTCATTTCGAGTACGCATCAACCACAATGAGAAACATTTTTCCCATGAACGGGCCCGTGTAGTCTATGTGAATACATGACCATGGCCTGGTGGGCCAGGGCCACGGGCTGAGCGGGGCCTCCCTGGGGGCATTACCTAGCTGGGCACACATCGTGCACCTGCGAATACAGTGTTCTAGGTCTGAATCAATTCCCGGCCACCATACATGTGACCGGGCAATGGCCTTCATCAGCACAATGCCTGGGTGCTCACTGTGGAGTTCCCTGACGAATGCTTCCCTGCCCCTCTGGGGCATGACTACCCAGCTGCCCCATAATAGGCAGTCGGCTTGGATGGAGAGCTCATCCATCCGTCTGTGAAACGGCCTGACTTCCTCAGGGCATGCTCCGTGTGCGGGTGCCCAATCCCCGGTCAGGACACATTTCTTAATCAAGGATAGGAGGGGATCTCTGTTGGTCCAGATTTTGATCTGGTGGGCTGTGATGGGGGAGCCTTCGCTGTCAAAGGCATCGACAGCCATGATCATCTCAGCACTTTGCTCCGCTGCCCCCTCGGTGGTGGCCAGTGGAAGCCTGCTGAGTGCGTCAGCGCAATTTTCAGTGCCAGGGCGGTGCCGGATAATGTAGTCATACGCAGCGAGCGTGAGAGCCCATCGCTGTATGCGAGCTGATGCGTTGGCATTGATGACATTACTGCTGTCAGACAGCAAGGCTAACGGCTTGTGGTCCGTTTCTAATTCGAACCTCCTGCCAAAAAGATACTGATGCACCTTTCTCACCCCATAGACACATGCGAGTGCTTCCTTCTCAACCAACCCATAACCCCATTCAGCTTGAGAGAGCGACCTGGAGGCATAAGCCACAGGTTGTAGTTGGCCCTCAGTGTTACCCTCCTGCAACATGCATCCAACCCCATAGGACGATGCATCACATGTCAGAACCAATTTCTTACGGGGGTCGTACAGGGTCAACAACTTATTTGAACAAAGTAGGTTCCGCCGACTTTAAAAGCCCGTTCCTCACAGTCCCCCCAAAACCAATCACAACCCTTACGCAGGAGCACGTGTAGCATCTCCAACAATGTGCTTAAGTTCGACAGAAAGTTCCTGAAATAGTTCGAGTCCCAGAAATGAACGCAACTCCGATGTGTTGCAGGGCCTGGGTGCTCGTTGAATCGCCTCCGTTTTGGATTCGGTCGGCTGAATCCCATCTGCAGCAACCCTCCTGCCCAGAAACTCGACTTCGGGAGCCAAAAACACACACTTAGACTTCTTGAGTCGCAGGCCTACCCGGTCCAGTCAGCATAGCACCTCCTCCAGGTTGTGGAGGTGTTCCTCGGTGTTACGACCTGTGATGAGGGTGTCGTCCTGAAATACCATTGTTCCAGGGATGGATTTGAGCAGGCTTTCCATGTTTCTTTGAAAAATCGCGGCCGCTGATCGAATGCCAAACGGACACCTGTTGTAAACAAACAGTCCCTTGTGTGTGGTGTTGGTGGTCAGTAGTTTCGATTTGTCGGCCAGTTCTTGGGTCATGTAGGCTGAGGCGAGGTCCAATTTGGTGAACGGCTGGCCGCCAGCCAGCATGACAAAAAGGTCCTCCGCTCCCGGGAGCGGGTATTGGTCTTGTAGTACACCCGGTTGATAGTGGCCTTGTCGTCGTCACAGATCCTGACCGAGCCATCTGCTTTTAGGACGGGAACGATAGGGCTTGCCCAGTCGCTGAATTCAACAGGCGAGATGATGCCCTCGCTCAGCAACCGGTCCAACTCGCTCTCAATTTTCTCCCGCATCACATATGGTACAGCTCTGGCTTTGTGGTGCACTGGTCTGACGTCCGGGGTGATGCGTATCACCACTTTGGTACCTTTGAACGTCCCGACGCCAGGCTGAAATAGTGACTCAAATTGCTGTAGGACCTGTGAGCATGAACTTCGCTCCACAGATGACATGGCGTGTACATCACCCCCATTTCCAGTTCATTTCAGCGAACCAGCTCCTCCCCAACAGCGCGGGACCATTGCCCGGGACAATCCAAAGCGGCAGGCGGTTCACCGATCCATTGTGTGTGACCACAAACATTGCACTGCCTAGCTCTGAAATGATTTCTTTGGTGTACATCCGTAATTGCGTCTCAATGCGTTCTAGTTTGGGTCTGCTGGCTTTGAGTGGCCACAGCTTTTCAAATTGTTGAACACTCATGAGTGACTGGCTGGCTCCTGTGTCCAGCTCCATGCGTACAGGGATGCCGTTTAATAGGACTTTCATCATCATGGGTGGCATTTTGGTATATGAGTTGTAATGTTTGCCACATGAACCCGCTCAACTTCAGCGTCCATTGATTTGTCCCAAGTGTCATCCTGCCTTGCAGACCCCTCATCTGGTTCATCCACCTCGTATATTAGCCTGGTTACAGGCTTTCTGCACATTCTGGCTAAATGACCACTGAGGTTACAATTTCTGCAGACGAACTGTTGAAACCTGCAAGTCCTGGCAGCATGTCTGCCCCCACACCTCCAACATGAACTGAGATTCCCATTGTTGTGAACAAAAGAGCTGTTGCCAGGCATTCCTCGCTGATTGTCCCTTTGACAGCTCTTGAGCACCCTGTTAGTAGGTATCAATGGCCCCATCCCAGGCCGCATTGTCCACTGGCAGGGAGGGGTGGGGGCGTAAATGTCCATTCAGCCTGCCATTGTCTCTGTTGGAGACTTACTCTTGGGTCTATTGCTGCCTGGGGTGTCTCGAACTGCCCTTGTCTGCCTGCGGGGCTCTGTGTCACATTTATGATATTGACTCCCTGATCCATTGGAGCTAGAATTGCGTGTGTATATTATCTTGGTTTCCTCCTCCCCCGCCATAAAAGTCTGAGCCATCAATGCCGCTGCTTCCAAGGTCAAGTCTCAATTAGCTTTCTGAAAATCCCAGCATAACCGATGCCCTCAATAAAGAAATCCCTTAGCATCTCCCCACTGCAGCATCCGTGAACTTACAGAGGTTAGCCAAGCGCCGGAGGTCCGCAACGAAATCCGGTATGCTCTGTCCTTCCCGATGTTGGTGTGTTTTGAATCTGTGTCGGGCCATGTGTACGCTGCTCGCCGGTTTGAGGTGCTCACCGATTAGTTTGCTGAGCTCTTCGAAGGTTTTGTCCGCCGGCTTCTCGCGTGCGAGCAGGTCTTTCATGAGCGCGTAAGTCTTAGGTCCACAGCTGGTCAGCAGATGAGTCCTTCGCTTGTCGGCCGCTGCGTCTCCCAGCCAGTCCTTTGTGACAAAACTCTGCTGGAGCCTTTCAATGAAATCGTCTCCGTTCTCACCAACACAGTACTGTTCATCTGTGCTGCCGGTGGCCATTCTTGTGGATCGATGATTCCCGCTTCTCGTCACCAATGTAAAGTCCTTACACAATACCACAAATCCACACGAGGCACATTCTGTGGACAAGGTCACTCTATGACCTGAACCTTTATTCACAGGACCAAGAAGTGATGACCCTGCATGGGACCTCCCTTTTTATATACCTGGGTGGCCAGGTGAGGAGTGTCTCCCATAAGTTCACTCCCTGTGGGCAAGGTGTGCATTTCTTACGTATATACAGTATTGCAGTGTTGTTACACAAAGGTTACATACATGACAGGATCAATCGAAGAGGTGGCAGAGAAATGCGTAGACTGAGACGAAGACAGAGGAGGAGACCGGACAGCCAACGAAGGTACTTGGAAAAGCAATCTTACCTGAACTTGTCTGAAAATGCTTGTCTTAGGAGGCTGCGATTCTGGAAGGAGGTCATCGATGAGATATTTCAACTCGTCAAGGATGATCTGCAGTCTTGCAGCACCATCAGAACCGCACTGTCCGTTGAGGTGAAGGTTACTGCTGCCCTAGTCTTTTACGCATCGGGATCTTTTCAGGCTTCAGCTGGCGACATCTGCTATATCAGCACGCTACACACTGCTGCATTCGACAGGTGACTGAAACCTTTCACGCTCGCAGGATGCACTTCATAAGCTTCCCAATGACCAGGGAGGCACAGACCGAGAGGGCTTTGGGTTTCTCGAGAATAGCAGACTTCCCCAAGGTGCAGGGAGCAATAGACTGCTCGCACATTGCCCTGAAAGCACCCTTAAAGAACACAGAGGTGTTTCTTGACAGAAAGGGGTTCCACTCACTAAATGTGCAGCTTGTTGTCGACTACAATCAAACAATTTTAACAGTGAATGCTACATTTCTTGGCAGCATCCATGATGCGCACATCTTACGTGAAAGTGTTATTCCTAATCTGTTTGTCAATCAGCCAGAAGGTCACGGTTGGATGCTGGGGATAAAGGATATGGCCTTGCCAGTTAGCTGATGACCCCTCTGTGTAATCCTGTCACTGAAGCACAGAAACGGTACAATGAAAGTCACATAGCGATTCGCAACATCATTGAAAAGACAATTGGGGTCCTAAAGCAGCGCTTCAGATGCCTGGATCATTCTGGAGGCAACCTGCAGTACCACCCTGATCAGGTAGCAGAGTTTATTGTGGTGTGTTGCATGCTGCATAAGCTAGCTATAAAGAGAGGACAAATAATGCCAGATCATACTGCAGGTCCACCTCCAGAAGATGAGACAGAAGAGGCAGCCGGCGAGGATGAAGAGGAGGAACAGGCGGGAGAGGACGTGGGCGAGGACATAGGGGAGCTTAATCAGCATGACAATCGAGCACCGGTACCACCACACCTTTCCCGAACACCAGTAGCCATGGCCGCTAAGCTTTTGCTTAAGCAGCTCATTAATGAACACTTTGCATGAACTATTAAATGTGGATATTCAAATGTTCAATTACGGTGAGGGTTAATCAAAAGTTTCATTTGCGTGGGGTTTCCTTGTTGTCTTTCCTGCACTGGCCTATCATCTGAATTAGTTTAAGTAAAGTTTAAAGTGCTGGCAAAGTAAAAGTATTGGTAGAATGACATAATAAACAAACAAATATACATGAAAAACTGTACGTTTGAAAACTAATGTAACTAAGAGAGAAGGCACAAAAGTTGTTGAATAATTTTTTTTTTATTAACAAAAATAGAATTTTTTTTAAGAACTAATGACCAACACCCTCCCTCCAACCCCCCGCACCCCGCACCAACCCACCCTTCCCTCAAATCCCCAAAATGTTACAATATGAAGAAATTGAACATTTAAGTAATAACAATAAGTGAACATTTAAGTAACAATAACATTTATGGAACTATTGAAAAACACTCCCCCTTCCCCACCTACGGCCACGTTTCCCTCCAGATCCTGTCCCACCCCGTGTTCGCACACCACCCGCCCGTTTTGGTCTATGCAGACCGACACGAACATGTTGTGCAGTTTGTGACGGCAAGACTTCCTGCCGTGGTGGAGGTGACGGAGTGGAAGCAGAAGCCTCAGGCTCCGCTTCGGAGTCAGGAGGAACTGTGTCCTCCGTGCTTGCTTGCATGCTTGGGGTCTCGCTGCGAGTGGACACAACACCTTGGGGTGCAGCGCCGTGTCCAGCCAGCAACGCATGCCGAAGGGCATTTGTTGCGGCTGTCTGCTCCCTAATCGCCTCCAATGTCTCCCGAGCAGCCTGTGACTGCTCAGAAGACCAGCTGGAGAAGCGCGTGCAGAACTCGCTCCAGGTTGTGGAGAACTGGCTCCAATTTGATGAGAAACCTGCAAACCCCTGGATAGGGTCGCTACCATCTCCCTGCACAGGGATAGTAAGCTCTCCGTCTGGTCCTCCGTGGTAGGCGATTGCATAGCACGCTGACGGACCTCCATGGGGTCGGCATGTGCAATGTCATGCGCCTTGGTGTCATCACCTGCACACCATTTGGTCCCGGTGCCTCATCCATCTCAAAAGAGATGGCCGCAGGTTGTTCCCCCCCGCCCCCCCCTCAAAAAAAATCTCCTTCTTCTTCTTCCTCCTCCTCCTCCTGTTCATGCACAGCAGCAGGAGTCTGCAGTGGCTCCTCCTCTGGCTCTTCCTCCTGCGAAGTTCCAAAGGTTCAGTGGACGTGCTCCATGGACACTTGTTGACCTTTGAAAGACAAATGAAATTTATAAACAATGTTTGACAATTCAAATCAATATATCTCAATTTTTCAAGAACTCAAATCATTACAATGCTTTCCATTACCCTATATGCACAAGCGATCACCAGGTCTAACATGACCTCATTCATGTACATCAATCATACATCTCAATTATATATGAAATTACATTATAGTTGCATAACATTATATGTGTAACTAAGATATATGTAGTATTTACTATTGATTCACACAATGCACAGTTGTCATTACTCGCGTGACTCAAGGGTGGGTTTGGCCACATGACGGGTTGTGACCGAACGGCTTTCTGGCCCCACCAAGGCCACCGCAAGCTCCTTGTAAGCACTTAAAGACTGCAGCATGGCAGAGCCCCCGCCCGTCCTGCCTTGCTCGCGGTGTCTGATAAATATCTTCTTCTGTAAATGATAAGATAACATTGCATGGCATAAGCAAATGGATTTGGCAATAAACATTTAAGACTGACAGATTTAATTACAAATTTGCACTACATTGCATAGGAATAAAATATTTCATACTATAACATTTATATTGGGGTGCATAAATTTATTCAGAATTTAGTTATGTTTAAAAATTACAAAATAGCATTGCAGATTCTAGTTACAATTTCCATACATCATTAAATAATACATATGGATGATTTAAAATATAAATTTCAACTTACTCTGGTAGCCGCCAGTAGACTGTTCCATCTTTTGCGGCACTGATCCAGTGTCCACACTTCATTTGATGCCGATGTTACCACGTCGGCAATCTCTGCCCAGTTCCTCCGATATGTACAGGGTGGAAGTTTCCCATGCCCACCCTGTGTCAGATCCTCCCACCTCATGCTGACTATATTCACGAGGGCCTCATTGGCCTCCTCACTGAAGGGCTTGGCCCTTCGCCTTTCCATTGATCCCTCCATTTTCGAAATACGGGTAATATTATCATCGAAATTCAAAACAATCCAGTAACTGCTTTCTCCTTTCTCTTTTCTCCTCTCTCCTCTCTCTATCACCACGATCCTCACAGAGCTTCAGAGCATGTGTGACAACCCCTGACCTCTCAAAACGCGGCAAAGTAAATCAACCTAAAAAAAATTAAGCTACACATGCGCAGTATAGCGTTGTTAGGGAAGCTTTTTTTTTTCATTCACATCTGTTTTCTTTGGGCAATCGTGAGATCAACGGAAAATCAGAAAGCCCATTTGACATCGCCGGGGCAAGGCCGAGTGGAAAATCGCAAAAAAAAAGGGCCTTGTGCCGGCAATCAGCACGGGCGATACGTCCCACATCGCTGGAATAAGGCCCATTTTTTGGGGCCTTAGCTACCGAGCGGAAAGCCTAGCCCATAGGTTTTAAGAGGAAAGAGAGGCGGAGAGGTTTAGGGAGGGAGTTCCAGAGCTTGGGGCCCAGGCAGCTGAAGGCACAGCCACTAATGGTTAAGCAGTTATAATCAGGGCTGCTTAAGAGGGCAAAATTTAAGGAGCACAGAGAGAGAGGGGGAGAGATAGAGAGAGGGGGAGGAGGGGGAAAGAGAGAGAGAGAGAGAGAGAGGGGGAGGAGGGGGGAGAGAGAGAGAGAGAGAGAGAGGGGGAGGAGGGGGGAAGGAAGGAGGGGGGGAGAGAGAGAGAGGGAAGGAGGGGGGAGAGAGAGAGAGGGGGGATGGAGGGGAGAGAGAGAGAGAGAGAGAGAGAGAGGGGGAGGAGGGGGGAGAGAGAGAGAGAGGGGGAGGAGGGGGGCGAGAGAGAGAAGGGGAGGAGGGGGAAGTGGGAGGGGGGAGGAGGGGGGAGGAGGGGGAAGTGGGAGGAGGGGGGAGAAAGTGAGAAAGAGAGGGGGAGGAGGGAGAGAGAGAGAGAGAGGGGGGGAGGAGAGGAGAGAGAGGGGGGAGGAGAGGAGAGAGAGAGAGAGGGGGGAGGAGAGGAGAGAGAGGGTGGGAGGAGAGGAGAGAGAGAGAGAAAGAGAAAGAGAGAGAGGGGGGGAGGAGGGGGGAGAGAGAGAGGGGGGGAGGAGGGGCGAGAGAGAGAGAGAGAGAGAGAGAGAGAGATGGGGGGAGGAGGGGGGAGAGAGAGAGAGAGAGGGGGAGAAGGGGGAAGAGAGAGAGAGAGGGGGGGAGGAGGGGGGGAGAGAGAGAAAGAGGGGGAGTGGAGAGAGAGAGAGAGGGGGAAGAAGGGAAGAGAGAGAGGAGGGAAGGGAGGGAGAAAGAGGGGAGAGAGAGTGTCATGTATGTAACCAGCATACTACTGTAACTCTCATACAATTGTAACCCTCATGTAACCACTACATACTCACTAGAAATGCACACCTTGACCACAGGGGTGTACTTGTGGGAGACACTCCTTACCTGGAGATTCAGGTATCTAAGGGGATGTTCCTCGCAGGGCCAGCACTCCTTGGTCCCGGTAATAAAGGTGAAGGTCACAGAGTGACTGTGTCTGCTGTATTTGCCATGTGTGATTATGTTTAAGAGTTAAGGACTCAACACCTGGCGACGGGAATCACTGAACCCAGAGGATGGCCACCGGTCGCCCAGAGGAACATTACTTTGTGGGTGAAGACTGGGACGATTTTGTGGAGAGACTTCAGCGGACCTTTGTCACGAAGGATTGGCTGGGAGAGGATGTGGCTGACAAGCGGAGGGCGCATCTACTAACAAGCTACGGGACAAAAACTTATGCGCTGATGAAGGACCTGCTCGCACCCCAAAAAGCGGCCGACAAGTCTTTTGAAGAGCTCAGCCAGCTGATCAGTGAACACTTAAAACCGGCGAGCAGCATACACATGGCCCGGCACCGGTTCTACACACACCGACGTCGTGAAGGGCAAAACATCTCAGACTTCGTGGCAGACTTGCGGCGCTTGGCCAGCCTCTGTAAGTTCTCAGACGCCTGCAGCAGGGAGATGTTAAGAGATTTTTTCATTGAGGACATTTGCCATGCCGGGATCTTCAGGAAGCTCATAGAACTCTAGAAGGGGCAGCATTGATAGCTCAAACTTTCACAGCGGCGGGAGAAGAGACCAAGCTAATTTATGCGATAGTCCTGGGTCCAACGTGGGGACGGACCAAGGAATTAACGTGATAAACGCGGCTCAAGATCTCGCAGTCAGGGAAAGGCATTTTAAACTGCAGCAGTCAGATAAAGGCATTTTGTAACTGCCCAAGCTGAAACCGACTCTAAGGTCGGCCCCCGACAGGGACAATGGAGAGGGGAGCGGCAATTCATGCCATCAAGGGGACCATTAACACCCACCACCAGAGTGTTTAGAAACAACCAAGGGAACAATCAGAGAGGAATACCTGCTAACAGTCCTTTTGTGAACAACGATCTCAGCCAATGCTGGAGATGCGGGGGCAGACATTAAGCGAAAAGCGGCAAATTCCAGCAGTTCATCTGTAGGAATTGTAATGCCAGAGGACATTTGGCTAGGTAGCGAGGCTATCTATGAAACAGAGGAATCAGACAAGGGGCTTGCAGTGCAGGACAATGCCTGGGGTAAAGCCATGGATGCTGAAGTTCAGCAGGTTCATGTGGCTGACGTCCGCAGCTCATACACCAAAATGTTACCCATGATGATGAAAGTTTTATTGAATGGCATCCCGGTGCGCATGGAGCTGGACACTGGAGCTAGCCAGTCCCTCATGAGTGCACAACAATTTGAGAAACTATGGCCACAGAGAGCTAGCAGGCCCAAACTGAAACGAATTAATACGCAGCTACGGACATACACCCAAGAGATCATTCCAGTGCTAGGCAGTGTAAACGTGGTGGTAACACACAATGGGTCACAGAACCGGCTGCCACTCTGGATTGTTCCGGGAAATGGCCCCGCGCTTTTGGGAAGGAACTGGCTAGCTGAGATGAACTGGAAATGGGGGGATGTGCACACCATTTCATCTGTGGAGCGAAGCTCATGCTCACAGGTACTACAAAAATTCGGGTCACTGTTTCAACCCAGTGTCGGAACGTTGAAGGGCACAAAAGTAAGTATACGCATCACCCCGGACGCCAGACCAGTGCACCACAAAGCCAGAGCGGTGCCGTACGTGATGCGTGAGAAAATAGAGAGTGAACTGGACAGGCTGCTCAAAGAGGGCATAATTTTGCCCGTTGAATTCAGCGACTGGGCAAGTCCCATTGTTCCTGTCCTTAAAGCGGACGGCTCGGTTAGGATCTGCGGTGACTACAAAGCCACCATCAACCGGGTGTCCCTGCAGGACCAATACCCGCTCCCGAGGGCGGAGGATTTTTTTGCCACGTTGACAGGTGGCAAGCTGTTCACTAAATTGGACCTCCCTTCGGCCTACAGGACTCAGGAACTGGCTGAAGAATCCAAGCTTCTGACCACCATCACGACGCACAAGGGTTTATTTATCTACAACAGGTGTCCTTTTGGCATCCGTTCGGCGGTTGCCATCTTTCAGAGAAACATGGAAAGCTTGCTGAAATCCATTCCCGGCACAATCGTATTCCAGGACGACATCCTAATAACGGGTCGAGACACCAAGGAACACCTCCACAACCTAGAGGAGGTGCTACACCGACTGGACCGGGTAGGCCTGCGGCTGAAGGCGGCCAAGTGTGTGTTTTTAGGCAGGAGGGTTGCCGCAGACGGGATCCGGCCTACCGAATCCAAAACTGAGGCGATCCGTCGTGTGCCCCGGCCCGGCAACACATTGGAGTTGCGATAATTCCTGGGACTTTTGAACTATTTCGGGAACTTCCTGCCGAACTTAAGCACATTGTTGGAGCCGTTACATGTGCTCCTGCGCTAGGGTTGCGAATGGTTTTGTGGGGACTGTCAAGAATGGGTTTTCAACAGGGCGCGGAGCCTGCTTTGTTCTAACAAACTGTTAACGTTGTATGACCCCTGTAAAAAAAACTAGTTTTAACATGCGATGCATCATCATACGGGGTTGGGTGTGTGTTACAGCACGGTAATGGAGACAGCCAACTCCAACTGGTGGCTTCTGCCTCCAGGTCGCTCTCCCAGGCAGAGCGTGGGTACGGCATGGTTGAAAAGGAAGCACTTGCTTGCGTTTATGGTATGAAAAAAATGCACCAATACCTTTTCGGCAGACTGCTCGAGTTAGAAACGGACCACAAGCCATTAACTTCTCTGTTGTCTGACAGCATGGTGGTCAATGCAAATGCGTCAGCTTGCATACAGCGATGGGCTCTCACGCTGGCTGCGTATGACTACACCATATGGCACTGGCCAGCCACCGAAAACTGCGCTGACGCGCTCAGCAGGCTTCCCCTGGCTACCACCGAGGGGGCGGCAGAGCAAAGCGCTGAGATGGTCATGGCCATTGAGGCTTTTGACACCGCAGGCTCCCCCATCACAGCCCACCAGATCAAACTCTGGATCAACAGGGACCCCCTCCTATCCATGATAAAAAGTGTGTCCTGATGGGGGATTGGGCGCCCACGCACAGGGCATGCCCCAAGGAGGTCAGACCGTTTCAGAGACGGATGGATGAGCTCTCCATCCAAGCCGACTGCCTGCTATGGGGCAGCCGAGTGGCCATGCCCCAGATGGGGAGGGAAGCATTCATCAGGGAAGTCCACAGCGAGCACCCTGGCATTGTGTTAACGAAGGTCATTGCCCGGTCACATGTATGGTGGCCGGGGATTCACTCAGACCTGGAACACTGGGTTCGCAGGTGCACGATGTGTGCCCCGCTGGGCAACGCCCCCAGGGAGGCCCCGTTCAGCCTGTGGCCCTGACCCACCAAACCTTGGTCATGCATTCACGTGGACTATGCGGGCCTGTTTATGGGAAAAATGTTCTTGATAATTGTCGATGCATACTCGAAATGGATCGAGTGGATCTTATTAAACTCGTGCACGACATCCATCATCGTGGGGACCACGGCTTACTGGACATTCTGGTGAGCGACAATGGCCCGTGTTTCACCAGCCATGAATTCCTGGAGTTTATGTCGGGTAATGGCATCAAACATGTCCGGACAGTGCTGTTCAAGCTGGCTTCCAATGGCCAGCTGGAATGTGCAGTCCACGTCATAAAGCAAGGCATGCTCCCCATCCAAGGACCCTCTCTGCAGTACCTCCCATTGCGCCTCCTGCTGGCGGGGAGGGGGGAGGGGAGGGGAGGGGAGAGAGGGAAGAGAGGGAGGGGAGGAGAGGAGAGAGAGGGAGGGGAGGAGAGGAGAGAGAAGGAAGTGAGGGGGAGAGAGAGGGAGGAGAGAGAGAGAGAGAGAGGAGAGGGAGGGGAGGGAGAAAGAGGGAGGGAGGGGAGGGGGAGTGGAGAGGGAGGGAGGGGAGGGGGAGGGAGGGAGGGGAGGGGGGAGAGAGGGGGACATTAGCTTGGATGATGTGGAATCTATATGGGTGGAGCTGCAGAACACCAAAGGGCAAAAAAAACGTTAGTAGGAGTTGTGTACAGACTTCCAAACAGTAGTAGTGATGTTGGGGAGGGCATCAAACAGGAAATTAGGGGTGCATGCAATACAGGTGCAACAGTTATCATGGGTGACTTTAATATGCATATAGATTGGGCTAACCAAACTGGAAGCAATACGGTGGAGGAGGATTTCCTGGAGTGCATAAGGTTTGGTTTTCAAGACCAATATGTCGAGGAACCAACTAGGGGCGAGGCCATCTTAGACTGGGTGTTGTGTAATGAGAGAATATTAATTAGCAATCTCGTTGTGAGAGGCCCCTTGGGGAAGAATGACCATAATATGGTGGAATTCTACATTAGGATGGAGAATGAAACAGTTAATTCAGAGACCATGGTCCAGAACTTAAAGAAGGGTAACTTTGAAGGTATGAGGTGTGAGTTGGCTAGGATAGATTGGCGAATGATACTGAAGGGGTTGACTGTGGATGGGCAATGGCAGACATTTAGAGACCGCATGGATGAACTACAACAATTGTACATCCCTGTCTGGCATAAAAATAAAAAAGGGAAGGTGGCTCAACCGTGGCTATCAAGGGAAATCAGGAATAGTATTAAAGCCAATGAAGTGGCATACAAATTGGCCAGAAATAGCAGCAAATCCGGGGACTGGGAGAAATTTAGAACTCAGCAGAGGAGGACAAAGGGTTTGATTAGGGCAGGGAAAATAGAGTATGAGAGGAAGCTTGCAGGGAACATTAAGATGGACTGCAAAAGTTTCTATAGATATGTAAAGAGAAAAAGGTGAGTAAAGACAAACATAGGTCCCCTGCAGTCAGAATCAGGGGAAGTCCTAATGGGGAACAAAGAAATGGCAGACCAATTGAACAAGTACTTTGGTTCGGTATTCACTAAGGAGGACACAAACAACCGTCCGGATATAAAAGGGGTCAGAGGGTCTAGTAAGAAGGAGGAACTGAGGGAAATTGTTATTAGTCGGGAAATTGTGTTGGGGAAATTGATGGGATTGAAGGCCGATAAATCCCCAGGGCCTGATGGACTGCATCCCAGAGTACTTAAGGAGGTGGCCTTGGAAATAGCAGATGCATTGACAGTCATTTTCCAACATTCCATAGACTCTGGTTCAGTTCCTATCGAGTGGAGGGTAGCCAATGTAACCCCACTTTTTAAAAAAGGAGGGAGAGAGAAAACAGGGAATTACAGCCCGGTCAGCCTGACATCGGTTGTGGGTAAAATGATGAAATCAATTATTAAGGATGTCATAGGAGCGCATTTGGAAAGAGGTGACATGATCGGTCCAAGTCAGCATGGATTTGTGAAAGGGAAATCATGCTTGACAAATCTTCTGGAATTTTTTGAAGATGTTTCCAGTAGAGTGGATAGGGGAGAACCAGTTGATGTGGTGTATTTGGACTTTCAGCAGGCTTTCAACAAGGTCCCACACAAGAGATTAGAAACATACAAACATAGAAAATAGGTGCAGGAGCAGGCTATTCAGCCCTTCTAGCCTGCACCGCCATTCAATGAGTTCATGGCTGAACATGAAACTTCAGTACCCCCTTCCTGCTTTCTCGCCATACCCCTTGATCCCCCGAGTAGTAAGGACTTCATCTAACTCCCTTTTGAATATATTTAGTGAATTGGCCTCAACTACTTTCTGTGGTAGAGAATTCCACAGGTTCACCACTCTCTGGGTGAAGAAGTTTCTCCTCATCTCGGTCCTAAATGGCTTACCCCTTATCCTCAGACTGTGACCCCTGGTTCTGGACTTCCCCAACATTGGGAACATTCTTTCTGCATCTAACCTGTCTAAACCCGTCAGAATTTTAAACGTTTCTATGAGGTCCCCTCTTGTTCTTCTGAACGCCAGTGAATACAAGCCCAGTTGATCCAGTCTGTCTTGATAGGTCAGTCCCGCCATCCCGGGAATCAGTCTGGTGAACCTTCGCTGCACTCCCTCAATAGCAAGAATGTCCTTCCTCAAGTTAGGAGACCAAAACTGCACACAATACTCCAGGTGTGGCCTCACCAAGGCCCTGTACAACTGTAGCAACACCTCCCTGCCCCTGTACTCAAATCCCCTCGCTATGAAGGCCAACATGCCATTGCTTTCTTAACCGCCTGCTGTACCTGCATGCCAACCTTCAATGACTGATGTACCATGACACCCAGGTCTCGTTTCACCTCCCCTTTTCCTAAACTGTCACCATTCAGATAATGTGCAAAGTTAAAACACATGGGATTGGGGTGCTGACGTGGATTGAGAACTGGTTGTCAGACAGGAAGCAAAGAGTAGAAGGAAATGGGTCCTTTTCAGAATGGCAGGCAGTGACTAGTGGGGTACCGCAAGGTTCTGTGCTGGGGCCCCAACTGTTTACATTGTACATTAATGATTTGGACGAGGGGATTAAATGTAGTATCTCCAAATTTGCGGATGACACTAAGTTGGGTGGCAGTGTGAGCTGCGAGGAGGATGCTACGAGGCTGCAGAGTGACTTGGATAGGTTAGGTGAGTGGGCAAATGCATGGCAGATGAAGTATAATGTGGATAAATGTGAGGTTATCCACTTTGGTGGTCAAAACAGAGACAGACTATTATCTGAATGGTGACAGTTTAGGAAAAGGGGAGGTGAAACGAGACCTGGGTGTCATGGTACATCAGTCATTGAAGATTGGCATGCAGGTACAGCAGGCGGTTAAGAAAGCAAATGGCATGTTGGCCTTCATAGCAAGGGGATTTGAGTACAGGGGCAGGAAGGTGTTACTACAGTTGTACAGGGCCTTGGTGAGGCCACACCTGGAGTATTGTGTGCAGTTTTGGTATCCTAACTTGAGGAAAAACATTCTTGCTATTGAGGGAGTGCAGCGAACGTTCACCAGACTGATTCCTGGGAGGGCGGGACTGACATATCAAGAAAGACTGAATCAACTGGGCTTGTATTCACTGGAGTTCAGAAGAATGAGAGGGGATCTCATAGAAACATTTAAAATTCTGACGGGGTTTAGACAGGTTAGATGCAGGAAGAATGTTCCCAATGTTGGGGAAGTCTAGAACCAGGGGTCACAGTCTAAGGATAAGGGGTAAGCCATTTAGGACCGAGATGAGGAGAAACTTCTTCACTCAGAGAGTGGTGAACCTGTGGAATTCTCTGCCACAGAAAGTTGTTGAGGCCAATTCACTAAATATATTCAAAAAGGAGTTAGATGTAGTCCTTACGACTAGGGGGATCAAGGGGTATGGCGAGAAGGCAGGAATGGGGTACTGAGGTTGCATGTTCAGCCATGAACTCATTGAATGGCGGTGCAGGCTCGAAGGGCTGAATGACCTACTCCTGCACCTATTTTCTATGTTTCTACTCTTTACTTATATTTCCTCCTCATTCTACCAAAATATATTACTTCACATTTTTCTGAGTTGAATTTAATCTGCCTGTTTATGTCCTCTTGAAATCTATCACTATCCTCCTCACTGTTCACTATGCTTTGAACTTTTGTGTCATCTACAAATTTTGAGATTGTGCCCTGTACACCCACATCCAAGTCATTAATATATATCAAGAAAAGTAGTGCTCGTAGAACCGACCCCTGGGGAACAGCAATGTGTACCTTCCTCCAGTCTGAAAAACAACCGTTCACCACTACTCTCTCTTTCCTGTCACTTTGCCAATTTTGTATTCCTTCCTGCCACTGTTACTTTTATTCCATGGGCTTCAACTTTGCTAGCAAGCCTATTATGTGGCACTTTGTCCTTTTGGAAATCCGTGTGCACCACTCAACCGAATTGCCCTCATCAACCCCCTCTATTACCTCATCAAAAAACTTGATCAAATTGGTTAAACGTGATTTGGCATTAACAAATCCGTGCTGGCTTTCCTTAATTAATCCACGCTTGTCCAAGTGACTGTTAATTTTGTCTCTGATTATTGTTTCTAAAAGCTTCCCCACTACCAAGGTTCAACTGACTCGCTTGTAATTGCTGGGTTTGTCTTGACATCTTTTTTGAACAAGGGTGTAACATTTGCAATTCTCCAGTCCTCCGGCACCTCCTCCATTTCGAAGGAGGATTGGAAGATTATTCCAATACCTCCACAATTTCTTCCTTCACGTCCCTCAGTGTCCGAGGATGCATCCCATCTGTTCCTGGTGACTTACCTACTTTAAGTACAGCCAGCCTTTCTAATACTATTTTATCAATTTTTATCAGTATCTCCTCTACCTCCTCCTCCATTATGTCTATGGTAGCATCTTCTTCCTTGATGAAGACAGATACTCATTTTGCACCTCAGCCATACCTCTGTCCCCATGCAATGGTCTCCTTTTTGGTCCCTAATTGACCCCACCCCCCATCTTACTGACCGTTTACTATTTATATGCCTACAGAAGACTTTTGGATTACCTTTTATGTTGGCTGCCATTCTATTCTCATACCCTCTCTTTGCCCCCTTACTTTCTTTTTCACTTCTCTGAACTTTCTATATTTAGAATCTTTGAATCCAAGTCCTGGGGTGATGCTGGTGGCACTGATCGTATCAGCCACCTCTGTCCAGGTCTTTCACCTCAAGTAGCTGCACCTTGACTCTGAACACATCATAATTATAAAATCATTGAATTTTACAACACGGAAGGGTACTGACCGTTTGGCCCATTGGAGCTATGCTGACCAGAGCAAAACTTGGTAGATAGTACTTGCAGCACAGAAACAGGTCATTCAGGCCAACAGGTCTTTAAAGAGGGAATAGTTCAGGTACATTCCCATTAGGGGGAAAGATAGAGCTACTAAAGTCAGAGTTCCTTGGATGATGAAAGAGATAGACAATAAGATGAAGCAGAAAAAGAGCGCGTATGACAGTTGTCAGGTCGAGAATACATCTAAGAATCAGGCTAAATCCTTATATCTTTGAGAAGCTGGTGTTGTTCTCCTTAGACCAGAAAATAGTGAAAGGAGATTTGATAGAGGTGTTCAAAATAATGAGGAGTCTGGACAGAGTAGATAGAGTAGCTTGGGAGGGGTGAAGTGTTTGATGCTACATCCTCCGAGAGATTATCCTCCGAGATCCAACTGTTCTTCTGCAGAAGCCTCTTACTATTAAGAAGGAAGAGAAAAGGGAGAAGAGAAACAAATAAGCTCTCAGCATAATATGGTAGGGGTAGGGAAAGCACATGACTAATATCAATATTAGATGTGGTAAATTTTCACATTCACCACGAGCTGTAATCTAGTTGACGAGATTGAACGCACCCAATTTTCATTCCTTTTATTTCACACTGCTCATACTATGAAGATGCTAATTTATTCCAGTATCTTTGTGGATTCCCTCATTTTGGATATGACCTATTTAGTCATATATGGAAGTTGAACGACATTGAAAGAATGAGGAACATGTTTCGTAGGCAGGTAATTTAATACTGCTTATTGAAGAGTCTTTAGTATTTGAATGGAAGCCTTCTTCACCAGCCACATCCATGTTATTTGGCCTCATTCTATCCCTTTTGGATACATATGTTTGGACAACATTTTTGTTAACATTATTCTTGAATACAGCATGTGTGAGTTTCTTTCTTCTGCGAAATGAGTATAGGAAGGATTAAGGGATTTATGTGTTATATGGAATTTGTAGCAAAGGGTTTCAATGAGCAGCATTATCATATCGCTGATTTTAAATTGTCTCAATGATTGGGTCACATGAAGAATGTGATGTCCGGAATTTGCTGTGCAATAACGGCGAGCTAACTCCTCTCTCTCCCCTCCACCCGACCTCACCCACCCGACCTCACCCACCTCACCCCTCCTCCTCCCTCCCCCCACCCACCCCACCCCTCCTGCTCCCATCTCCCACCCCTCCTCCTCTCCTCTCCCACCCCTCCTCCTCCTCCCCTCTCCCACTCCCCTCCTCCTCCCCTCTCCCACCCCTCCTCCTCCTCCCCTCTCCCACCCCTCCTCCTCCCCTCTCCCACCTCACCCACCCCTCCTCCTCCCTCCCCCACCCCACCTCTACTGCTCCCCTCTCCCACCCCTCCTCCTCCCCTCTCCCACCTTAACATTTCCCCTCCCCTTTCCCACCTCACCGCTCCCTCACCTCTCCCTCCTCCCTCACCTCTCCCTCCTCCTCCCCCACCTCACCTCTCTCCCCTCCCCCACCTCACCTCTCTCTCCGGCCCCCTCCCCCACCTCTCTCACCTCACCCCTCCCCCACCTCACCTCTCTCTCCTCCCCCTCCCCCACCTCACCTCTCTCTCCTCCCCCCTCCCCCACCTCACTTATCTCTCCTCCCCCTCCCCCACCTCACCTCTCTCTCCTCCCCCCTCCCCACCTCTCTCTCCTCCCCCCTCCCCCACCCTACCTCACCCACCCCACCCCTCCTCCCCTCCCACACCTCACCTCTCCCTCCTCCTCCACCTCATCTCTCTCTCCTCCTCCCCACCTCATCTCTCTCCTCCTCCTCTCCCACCTCACCTCTCTCTCCTCCCCTCTCCCCACCTCTCTCTCCTCCCCCCTCCCCCACCCTACCTCACCCACCCCACCCCTCCTCCCCTCCCACACCTCACCTCTCCCTCCTCCTCCACCTCATCTCTCTCTCCTCCTCCCCACCTCATCTCTCTCCTCCTCCTCTCCCACCTCACCTCGCTCTCCTCCTCCCCCACCTCACCTCTCTCCTCCTCCTCCCCATCTCACCTCTCTCTCCTCCTCCTCCCCCATCTCACCTCTCTCTCCTCCTCCTCCCCCACCTCACCTCTCTCTCCTCCTCTCCCACCTCACCTCTCTCTCCTCCTCCTCCCCCACCTCACCTCTCTCTCATCCTCCTCCCTCACCCCTCCTCCACCTCACCTCTCTCTCCTCCCCCGCCGCACACGCCTCCCATGCACACATCCCTCCCACACACGCATTCGCCTTCCTCCCCCCCCCACAATCATGCCCCCCCCCCACACTCATTTCCCCCCCCACACTCAGGCCCCCCCCACACACTCATTTCCCCGCCACACACTCATGCCCCCCCCCACACACTCATTTCCCCCCCCCACACTCATTTACCCCCCTACACTCATGCCCCCCCCCCACACACTCATTTCCCCCCCCCCCACACTCATTTCCCCCCCACACACACACATTTCCCCCCTCCCACACTCATTCCCCCACCCCCCCACACTCATTTCACTTCCCACCCCTTCCCACACTCATTTCCCCCCCCCCCCACAGGGTTCTTTAAGTCTGCATCTTTGTCCTCTTCAGCAGAGCTGTGCTGTGTTTTTTTCACTCTCGTGCTGTCCTATGTAGATGCTCCAGGTGCTACTCACTTGTGCTCAGTGAATTATCCAATGCAAAATCCTCTAATTCACTATCCATACCATGTGGAATGTCAATTTCTATGCTGGTACTTAGAGGAACAGTGCCTCTTTGGGAGGGTTCTCTCCATCAGCCTGTGCAGTCAGGTCCTTGGAATTATTCTGTCGGCATTCACATGATCAGCCTCCTCTTTGCAGGCCCGTTGGCTGAGTTGTCGGGACGTGTGCCTGCCATCCAAAGGATCAAGGTTCTTTTTCCTGGACCTGATATGCTCCACTAACATCTTTAGTTGCCGTATCAAGGTGCTGGATTTTGCAGGGAGTCAGCGGGCGCAATCGGTGGCAGAGTCGGTTGGGAAAGTATTTTTTTCCCCAGTGGGTCCGGACCCCACTATGAACCCGTCGCCACGTGCCTTTATCAAATTTCAGGTCTGTCGGCGCTGAGCAGACTCAACACTCAGCGGCGGGGGAAGCCAATTAAAATTATCAGTGGCTTGTTTACAGCCACTTATCAATGGTTTTTTTCCCAGTTTTTTGGATTTGACAGGTCGCCCACCACTTTCCCTCTGTGCCGAGATCTCGTCTGTGAAGCTGAGGCGGGAGATCAATGGTCATTAAATTAACTGATGGGTTGACAGATTCAAATGTTAAGTCAAAGCTCCCAGCTGATCGAAATAACCACTACCTTCTCCAAACTGCATATCCATTACAGATTCAGGTTTACACAAGTCTCCATCCAGTCTGACCTCATTACCTCTCCCACCATTTACAGATTGCTTCTGTCATCTCTACTTTACTAACCATCCTTTTCAGAATGGCAGGCAGTGACTTGTGGGGTGCCGCCGGGCTCAGTGCTGGGACCCCAGCTATTTACAATATACATCAATGATTTAGAGGAAGGAATTGAGAGTAATATCTCCAAGTTTGCAGATGACACTAAGCTGGGTGGCAGTGTGAGCTGTGAAGAGGATGCTAAGAGGCTGCAGGGTGACTTGGACAGGTTAGGTTAGTGGGCAAATGCATGGCAGATGCAGTATAATATGGATAAATGTGAGGTTATTCACTTTGGTGGCAAAAACATGAAGGCAAAATATTATGTGAATGGCGGCAGATTAGGAAAAGGGAAGATGCAACGAGACCTGGGTGTTATGGTACATCAGTCATTGAAGGTTGCATGCAGGTACAGCAGGTGGTGAAGAAGGCAAATGGCATGTTGGCCTTCATAGCTAGGGGATTTGAGTATAGGAGCAGGGAGGTCTTACTGCAGTTGTACAGGGCCTTGGTGAGGCCTCACCTGGAATAACCTGAGGAAGGACGTTCTTGTTATTGAGGGAGTGCAGCGAAGGTTCACCAGACTGATTCCTGGAATGGCAGGACTGACATATGAGAAGAGACTGGATCGACTGGGTCTGTATTCACTGGAGTTTAGAAGAATGAGAGGGGATCTCATAGAAACATATAAAATTCTGACGGGACTGGACAGGTTAGATGCAGTAAGAATGTTCCCGATGTTGGGGGAGTCCAAAACCAGGGGTCATAGTCTAAGGGGTAAGCCATTTACGACCAACCTGAGGAGAAACTTCTTCACTCAGAGTTGTTAACCTGTGGCACACCCTACCGCAAGTTCATTAGATATATTGAAGAGGGAGTTAGATATGTCCCTTACAGCTAAAGGGATCAAGGGGTATGGAGAGAAAGCAGGAAAGGGGTACTGAGGTGAATGATCAGCCATGATCCTATTGAATGGTGGTGCAGGCTCGAAGGGCCGAATAGACTATTCCTGCACCTATTTTCTATGTTTCTATTCCATCAGCATGGGTGCCCTTGAAACTGTCTCACCTTCGTCCTCATAATCCCACCATGATCAGCTCCAACACCAACAGCACCAGACACACCAGCAGCAAGAACAACAACACCAACCTTCTCCGCAATCAACTGATACAAGGGCATCAACACCAAAGCACATTGCTGCTCGGGAAGCCAGGGATGGTCTCAGCTTGGCCAGATTTACTTCACTTGATGCTGTACACCCTGGCTGCCATATGATATGCCAGGTTTGCACCACCCCACACTAACACCATAAAGCATCCCTACAATACCCAAGCCATTCCTTTAGCACTCAAAAACATTGCGGGGGGTACCGTTATGTCTCACCATTCATTGCAACACATTAAGCCACTTTCAAAGCTGCACACAAATCTTTCCAAGAAGGCAAGTATTGAAACTAAAGATTTCAATGTTTGACACCCACAGTAACAGAGACTTTACATGACTATTGCATAAAACGTCCAAGTGCCTACGCTTGTGATGAGTCACGCACAGCAGGATGAGATTGAGTGCGGCTTTGTTCAAACATTTCGTGATCTACTGAGATCATTGAAACATTTGTGGCGCTGCACCCAGGTTATCCTGATCACATCCCTGCTTGTGCCACCTCTGCAATGTGCAACCAGGCTGTGTTGATCTCCCGGGAAGGTCTCTTCCACTCATGAGAAGGGAAGAGGATCTCCCTGTGTACTGTGACTCCCTCCATAAGCCAAGGTTTGTAAAATCGCGGCCATTGGGTGCCCTGGTAGTCAACCTTATGAAAAAAAGTTGAAAAATATCATCTCAGAATCAACACCAAAGAAAAAAATATACTTGCTTTAAAAGGTGCAAGCACGCTTTAAATATATGTTAGAGCACCAGCTATCCTGCCCTCCCAATCGGCGAGCTGCTCATCAACACTGGAAACCCATGGGCAGCTTGCCAATTCAAATGAATCTCAACCATGAAAATGGTTAAGTCGTCTCTGGAGACATCAAGCAGGCATCCTGATCACTTCACCCACCCAAAGTCTGCCAAATATGAAAATCATCCCCTGTATTTTCTGTCTTTTCGGTTATCAAATACAGATCTGAAAATGTAACTCCTAGACAGTGAATCATGATTGACAAAATGCTAAATGGTATCATTGTACTTTTAAAATGTATATTTATGAAAAAGAATTGCCTGTATGACAATGTTTTGTTCTTAATATATATTGATAGAGTACAATTAATTTTTGTGCATTGACTTGTATGTGTTATAAATAAACAGAAAACAACGTAATGTAACAGAAGAGTTTGTCAAGTCAGAGTTTGAAGAATCCAAAGGTCTGAATGAAAAAGCAGTAAATGAAAATTCTTTTGAGATACCTTTTTGTGATCGTCACGGTTGTGATTGCTTCAAGAACACATCTATTCATTCATTTGGTTCAATTGCAAATGAAAAATTAAGTTACAAAAAGTCCAGATCAGTTTCCAATAACTCTTCTCAGTATAGTGCTTTAAAAGGTGGGGGAAAAGACTGGCTAGCCTTATCAGACGCTAAGGAAAAATGCTTGAAACAAAATTTGTTCAGAAAGCACACTTCGGTTGGAACAAACACATCTGATCAGTTTTCTTCAGAAGAAATATGGAGAATAACTCCTCGTGTTACATGGACAAGTACTGATGGACAGTGTACTGTTACTAGTAAATCATTGGACAAGAAAATTTCAGGATCATCACGAAGTAACACCGCACTGAAAGAAACTGAATACAGTAGCTATGAGTATGAAAGATATTCTACATCACCATCGGGATTTAGAAAGGATGAAATAATTATGTCAAAGGTAACACTTGGCGAGAATGCCAAAATGGCAGGCCCACAATTATCAATTCCTGAGTCATCTCTCAGTTGCAGTACACAAACCACAAAAAGTTCATACAGTACTGAAACATTGAGAAAAATACCATATGTTAATGTAGTGAAACTGGTGCCTTACTCTACATTTAAAACCCAGGTTTGTAATCCACTTACTCCAGTGTCTACACCCGGTTTTGAAACCATTTCATCCTGCAGTAGCGATGGTTGTTCCTCTTTTGCTCATTATTCAGACACTCAATGGTCATCTGAAACATCTTGGTCTACAAGTACTAGCTTGAATACTTTAACGGGAACCACACATTTCTCTCTATTTGAGACCATTGCTGAAATAGAAACATCAGGTTGTATGTCATCCGCTTGTCCATCATCTCCAACAGGCCAGACCTTGCTTGCCTCAAGAGCGATAATTGACAAAATCAAAAGAGTGCCAGTACAGAATGATTTTATAAACAACAGGTACTGCAATGGTCTTCAAGGAACAGTCTTGCCAGATTCAAACCAGCTTCCTTTGTCTGATATCTACCATTTGGAAGAACATGAAAAGTATGCAATGGTGAACAATACCAATTTTCACGTTTACCCATGCATTCAGATAGTTGCTTTTTTGACAAAAGAAAATGTTGAAAAATTTGAGTTACTTCAGCTCAGAAAAAATCTTCATTTTGTTTTACCACCAGTTACTGAAGAGTTGGAAATTGTTAAAAGAAATCAAGGAATGATTGGAAAAGTTCGGCAAATGGAAAATGTGCTTTATCAAATGATACCAACTGTTGTTCCAAAATTACCTGAGAACCAGGTTAGAACCCTTGAGCTGAATGCTGCTCAGATGGCATTAGAAAGTCTGTGGGGATTGCCATACATTCAAAGGAAGTCACTTTCAATGATGATGCCTCCAGTATCACCTTTACCTCAAAATTCATCTATTGAACTTAAAATGAAGGAAATAAAAACATTCAGCCTCACTGAAAATGAAGTTTATGACTTGGAATTCAATCTGCAAAGGAGGATTGGAATGCAACAGTGGAGACCAATATCAGTCAAGGCAGTTAACTCCGCAGATTCTGCTAATGCGACCATAATGAAGTTGGAAGTCTCAACATTCAATGAAAGGCAGACCACTCGCCTAAAATTAAATTTGGAAAGAAAGATAACTCAAGGCTGCAGAAGTACCCCTCTCGTTCAACAATCTATTGGAATACAGAAATCGCCAGTCTATGCCCTCAAAGAAGATTCAGTTGAAATTAAAACTGAAGAGGTTGAAACACCACTGCTGTATTATGATCAGGTAGCTCACCTTGAAATGAGACCAACAACTACTGCAACTGAAGACAAAGTAAAATCCTTTGAAGTTATTATTAAAGAAATTGATACGCCAGTCAGCGTGGACTCAACTTTCATCATTGATAACAAAACGAGAGACCGTCTTGAATTGCACATTACACAGAAAAACCTCCAACACAACAGGGATTTATCCTCAAATTTTCAGAGATCAACAGAAGTATTCACTTCATCCTCACCTAAATTGATTCCTTCACAGCTAAATCTAATTGATACATAGAAACATAGAAACATAGAAAATAGGTGCAGGAGTAGGCCATTCGGCCCTTCTAGCCTGCACCGCCATTCAATGAGCATTCAACTTCAGTACCCCATTCCTGCTTTCTCGCCATACCCCTTGATCCCCCTAGTAGAAAGGACCTCATCTAACTCCTTTTTGAATATATTTAGTGAATTGGCCTCAACAACTTTCTGTGGTAGAGAATTCCACAGGTTCACCACTCTCTGAGTGAAGAAGTTCCTCCGCATCTCAGTCCTAAATGGCTTACCCCTTATCCTTAGACTGTGACCTCTGGTTCTGGACTTCCCCAACATTGGGAACATTCTTCCTGCATCGAACCTGTCTAACCCCGTCAGAATTTTAAATGTTTCTATGAGGTCCCCTCTCATTCTTCTGAACTCCAGTGAATAAAAGCCCAGTTGATCCAGTCTTTCTTGATAGGTCAGTCTCGCCATCCCGGGAATCAGTCTGGTGAACGTTCGCTGCACTCCCTCAATAGCAAGAATGTCCTTCCTCAGGTTAGAAGACCAAAACTGTACACAATACTCCAGGTGTGGCCTCACCAATGCCCTGTACAACTGTAGCAACACCTCCCTGCCCCTGTACTCAAATCCCCTTGCTATGAAGGCCAACATGCCATTTGCTTTCTTAACCGCCTGCTGCACCTGCATGCCAACCTTCAATGACTGATGTACCATGACACCCAGGTCTCTTTGCACCTCCCCTTTTCCTAATCTGTCACCATTCAGATAATAGTCTGTCTCTCTGTTTTTACCACCAAAGTGCATAACCTCACATTTATCCACATTATACTTCATCTGCCATGCATTTGCCCACTCACTTAACCTATCCAAGTCACTCTGCAGCCTCACAGCATCCTCCTCGCAGCTCACACTGCCACCCAACTTAGTGTCATCCGCAAATTTGGAGATGCTACATTTAATCCCCTCGTCTAAATCATTAATGTACAGTGTAAACAGCTGGGGCCCCAGCACAGAACCTTGCGGTATCCCAGTAGTCACTGCCTGCCATTCTGAAAAGTACCCATTTACTCCTACTCTTTGCTTCCTGTCTGACAACCAGTTCTCAATCCATGTCAGTGCACTACCCCCAATCCCATGTGCTTTAACTTTGCACATCAATCTCTTGTGTGGGACCTTGTCGAATGCCTTCTGAAAGTCCAAATATACCACATCAACTGGTTCTCCCTTGTCCACTCTACTGGAAACATCCTCAAAAAATTCCAGAAGATTTGTCAAGCATGATTTCCCTTTCACAAATCCATGCTGACTTGGACCTATCATGTCACCTCTTTCCAAATGCACTACTATGACATCCTTAATAATTGATTCCATCATTTTACCCACTACCGATGTCAGGCTGACCGGTCTATAATTCCCTGTTTTCTCTCTCCCTCCTTTTTTAAAAAGTGGGGTTACATTGGCTACCCTCCACTCTATAGGAACTGATCCAGAATCAATGGAATGTTGGAAAATGACTGTCAATGCATCCACCATTTCCAAAGCCACCTCCTTAAGTACTCTGGGATGCAGTCCATCAGGCCCTGGGGATTTATCGGCCTTCAATCCCATCAATTTCCCCAACACAATTTCCCGACTAATAAGGATTTCCCTCAGTTCCTCCTCCTTACTAGACCCCCCGACCCCTTTTATAACCGGAAGGTTGTTTGTTTCCTCCTTAGTGAATACCGAACCAAAGTACTTGTTCAATTGGTCCGCCATTTCTTTGTTCCCGTTATGACTTCCCCTGATTCTGACTGCAGGGGACCTATGTTTGTCTTTACTCACCTTTTTCTCTTTACATATCTATAGAAAGTTTTGCACTCCGTCTTAATGTTTCCTGCAAGCTTCTTCTCATACTGCATTTTCCCTGCCCTAATCAAACCCTTTGTTCTCCTCTGCTGAGTTCTAAATTTCTCCCAGTCCCCAGGTTCGCTGCTATTTCTGGCCAATTTGTATGCCACTTCCTTGGCTTTAATACTATCCCTGATTTCCCTTGATAGCCACGGTTGAGCCACCTTCCCTTTTTTATTTTTATGCCAGACAGGAATGTATAATTGTAGTTCATCCATGCGGTCTCTAAATGTCTGCCATTGCCCATCCACATTCAACCCCTTAAGTATCATTCGCCAATCCATCCCAGCCAATTCACGCCTCATACCTTCAAAGTTAGCCTTCTTTAAATTCTGGACCATGGTCTCTGAATTTCATTCTCCATCCCAATGCAGAATTCCACCATATTATGGTCACTCTTCCCAAAGGGGCCTCGCACAACGAGATTGCTAATTAATCCTCTCTCATTACATAATACCCAGTCTAAGATGGCCTCCCCCCTAGTTGGTTCCTCGACATATTGGTCTAAAAAACCATCCCTTATGCACTCCAGGAAATCCTCCTCCACCGTATTGCTTCCAGTTTGGTTAACCCAATCTATGTGCATATTAAAGTCACCCATTATAACTGCTGCACCTTTATTGCACGCACCCCTAATTTCATGTTTGATGCCCTCCCCAACATCACTACTACTGTTTGGAGGTCTGTACACAACTCCCACTAACGTTTTTTGTCCTTTGGTGTTCTGCAGCTCTACCCATATAGATTCCACATCATCCAAGCTAATGTCCTTCCTAACTATTGCCTTAATCTCCTCCTTAACCAGCAATGCTACCCCACCTCCTTTTCCTTTTATTCTATCCTTCCTGATTGTTGTCACCACCGAATTGCCACTCATAACTGTAGAACATAAAAACATTATAGAAAGAAATGAAAAGAGAAGAATAATAAACAATAAGTGGGGCCTCCCCAGGCTTGTCCAGCAATCTTTAGCTGATTTCATGGTTGCGGCACGACTGCAGTCAGAAAACATTGATCGAAATTATTCAGTGTCCAATAAAACTAATACGCCATATCCTTTTAAAATCATTCCCCGTCAGAAAGAATTGCCTCAGAATGGAAGAGAAAACATGTTTCCATCACAACCTGAAAGAGGTAGTGTAAGGGGTTTTCACAGGGTTGTTGTTGTACCTTGGGTGTCTCTCTATGGGCTTCTGCCCTCACAGCTTATGCCTGGCCTGTGAGGCACCTGTGAGTGTCAAACACTCCTAACCCCTTCTTCCCTAGCCTGTGACACACAGTTGAGCATTTTCGAGGCGCTCCTAGCTTCCCTTACACGGTTCTGACATAAGACTCACGATCAGGAGATGTAATACAATAGAACTGAGACAAGGTGATTCCAAGAGGAACTTTAGGCTTCCAATTTATTTGGCAAGGTGTAACTCAACAAACAGCAATACACCAACAAAACAATCCCCCTAAATCCCACTAAACGGACACAACGAAAATCTTTACACCAGTTTAGCAGTACAATGCCCAACCTCCCACCTTTCCTGGCCTAACTGAGTTGGGAGTTCTGGGGACCAGAGGTTATACTCACTACTGTGCCTTCCGCAGTCTGGTGGTTTGTTTCTTCTATCTTCGGTGTCTTCGGACACTGGTTTTCCTTCAGTGTCGAGAGGCTTGTGGTTGTTGAATCACGAGGGCAGGGAAAATCATCACTCCTCTCTTCTTCACTACGTCAGAAACCCTTTTTTTATAGCCAGACTATCCAGTCCGCCTCTCCTGCTGAAGTCGATTCTTCTCATTGGTGGACTTTTGATTTTGAAAAATGCAACAGTTTGAGGTTTTTAGGTTTTTTTCCCCACTGATCTTAACCTACTCAAGGTTTGAGTGGGTGTTGATTGCATTGGCCTCCTGTAGCCATTGTGCTAGTCTGGCCTGAGCCAGATATTTCTATGCCTGATGAAAAAGGTGTTGGAATATGTATGTGGCATTGTTTAAATGCTTAATGTTTTCAAGGGGCAAGTTTCGAGGGTATACAGTTCCCAGACAATTTGATTAGTTCCAATGTCCAAACTGGCCCTTTTGATATTGACTCCACCCCTTTTCTTGCAGACCTTTAAAAAAATCCCAAATTCGATTAAAGTTCATAGTTTCTTCCATGTGCACTTTAGGATTTCAAACTTTCTGGTAGATAGTTCCAAATTAAATTCCCTTTCCTATGAGTCCAAACACTGGCGGGGGGGGTCTCCATTTGTGTCCCAAAGTTTTCCTTCCATCGGTTTCAATTCACAGCACAGACTGATCCCACAGCCCTTTTCCTTCTGGGTAAAATGAGGGGGTTTTCGTCCTCCCCTACAGTAGTAGGAAGGGAAAAGCAAACAATTTAAGAGAGGTATCTGTTGTTACCAACTTCAAGTCAGAAGACAAAAATAAATTAATTATGTGCTTAACGAAACAATATGTTGAAATTAACGTAGATTGTTTACCAAATCTCGTAATGGAATCGTATAAACATTCCTATTCTCTAGCATCAAATAAACATTCACCAAAGTCAATTAGAGTTGGGAAAGGATATAAAAAAACCAAGACCATTGTATATACCTTTTATGGAACATGATGCTGTTGATCGTTTGGAGTTAAACTTAAAACAAAAGCTTATTTCAAGTTTGTGGGGATTTCCAACTTCATATGAAAAGTCATTGGAAATGATTCCTAAAGCACCACCAGTACCTCCACCAATCAAGACATGTACAGCTGAAATAGAGCCTATTGGTATAGAAACAGTTTTCCTTGAAGATAATGTCAGGATCAATCTGGAACGACACATTACACAGAGAAAACTTCAGCTGAACTGGGGCATACCAACAGAAATTCAGAGATCCGATTGCACATTCAGACATTCTAAAAGGAAGCAAAACATTGTCCAGTAACACTGATTCTCATAAGGATATATTCCAACACACCCAAAAATTGCTATTACGAAAACATAATAGTGGGGAAAACACTGAACTGAACAAGACAGAATCTCAAGATAAACTAGACATATGCATAACAAAACAATGCTTGGAAATTAAAATGGATTATCTCCCTGATATAGTAAAGGAGATGTACAAAGTCACATATCCTTTAGAATCAAAGAAAAGCTTACCAAAATTAATTGCACTTGGTAGACGTTATAAGAAATTGCGACCATGTTATATGCCTTTTATTGAACAGGATGCAGTAGATCGTTTGGAGCTGAATTTAAAACAGATTTCCCAATTCTGGGGACTTGAAACTCTACATGACAAGTCATTAGAGATGATGATTTCTAAGGGACAACCTGTTCCTCCAGCAATCAAGGCAACTGATGCTAAAATAGTGCCTATAGCTGTAAAAACATATTTCATTTCTAATGAAGCCAGGATGATTTTAGAATGGCACATTACAGAGAAAAAACTTCAACACAACTGGAGTTTACCATTACATATTCAAAGATCACAAGAGGCATTCATTCCTTTTGCTCCAAAGCTAGTTGCCTCACAGCTCAACCCGCAGCCTGATTTTGATACAAATATTGTTCCAATTGAGCCTGCATTTCTAGCTGCTGAGAGTAAAAAAAATTGGAGCTGATTGTAAAGAAACGGATCATAAGTCATCGGTGGGGTCTCCCTAAGGTTGTTTATTTGTCATTAGAGAGTTTTATGCCTCATGCTCCATCAGTAAAAAGTATCAAGCCACAATTAGAAATATCAGCAGAAAATGAGGCATTGCTAAATAGTAAGTTTAAAACAGTTTGTTTACAAAACATGTTTGTACAACTCAAGGCAGGAACATTTTCTGCACCACAGTGTGAAGAAGCTATTAAAATCAAGAAAGAAAACAGAAAAGGAATGTTGCCTGTGATTGCTCTCCTAAAATCAGAACATAAAGATCAGTTAAATATGTGTTTAACAAAACAAAGTCTAGAAATAAAACTGGATAATTTGCCAGCAATTGTACAAGAATTCTACCAAAATATACATCGCCCAGCACCAAAAAAAACTTTAGCAAAACTTTTTGCACCTTGTGAAAGTTTCAAAAAAACAAGGCCAGGATATATACCATTTTTTGAACAGGCTGCTATTGATTACTTGGAAATGAACTTGAAGAACAAACACATTTCCCATCTCTGGGGATTTCAAACTCTGCATGAAGAATCAATGGAAATAATGATTTCCAAAACTCCACCTGTGCTTCCAGCAATCAAAGCAAATGGAGGTCAAATAGAGCCTGTACCCATGGAAACCGTTTTCATTGGTAAGAAAGCCAGAGGTAAATTAGAATGGCATATTACTCAAAAAAAACTTCAGCACAATTGGGGTTTACCATTGTTTTATCAGAAGTCAGTAGAAGCATTCATTCCAGTTCCTGCAAAGTTGGTTCCATCACAGCTCAACACACAAGCTGATTTCATTGTGGTCATTACTCCGTGTGAGCTGCCATTTGTAGATGTTGAAATTAATAAAACATTGGAGTTGAATACAAGGAAAAAGATCATCAATCATAGATGGGGTCTTCCTAACTCTATTCAGTCATCTTTAAGAGATTTTATGGCTCCTACACCATCAATGAATGATATAATGCAGTCAGAAATCATAGCAAGAAGGAAATCAAAAGCAAATAACATTGAAATAGGAGAGAATTATAAAACTCGTTATCCACAGAAAACATTTGAACAATCAAAAAGAGAAAAGTTGTCCTCAGCAAAATATGAAAGAGGTAGAAGGAAATCAAAAACAGCCAAATTAGGTGAAATATTTGTTTTTGCTCCTCTCAAACCAGAAGATAAAAATAAAATAGATGTATGTTTGATAAAGCAATGTCTAGAAATTTGCATGGACTATTTTCCAGACATGGTAAAGGAGTTCTATAAAACCAGTTATCTTCCAGAGTCAAAGAAATCAGTACCAAAGCTTACTGTACCTAGAAATGGATTCAAAAAGCCAAGAGCACTGTATATACCTTTTATTGAACAGGATATTGTTGCTCACTTAGAGCTTAATTTAAAGCACAAACAGATTAACTATCTCTGGGGACTTGAAACTCTGTATGATGAATCAATGGAAATTATGATTCTGAAAGGACCACCTGTGCCCCCAGCAATCAAGCTGATTGGAGCTCAAATAGAGCCTGTAGATATGGAAATTAATTAACTGATAATGAAGTTCGAAAAGATCTTGAAAGACACATTACACGGAAGAAACTTCAGCAAAAGTGGGGCTTACCAGTACATATTCAAAGATCACAAAAAGCATTCATTCCACCTGCTCCAAAACTAATACTATCCAAGTTAAATCCCCAGCCTAATTTTGTGATTGTCTTTGCCCCGACTGAGCTGACATTCCTTCACGAAGAACATAAAAATATACTGGAGTTCAATCTAAAGAGAACTATCAATCGTAAATGGGGCCTTCCTAAGCTTATTCTGTCGTCTTTGAATAATTTTATGGCTCCTGCTCCATCAATGAAGGATCTCGTGCTACAAACTGAAATAATTAAAGAAACAAACATATTGAGCAACACTCACAGTGAAAAAGAAAACAGTAATGTGTTTCCTGAAGGCACATTTTCACTGCACATTCGAGGAGATTTTTTGTTGCCACAATATGGAAGAGGTAGCAACAGCAAAATATCAAACAAAGTAGCTGTCTTTGCTGGTCTCAAACCAGAACAGAAGAATAAATTAGAAGTGTGTTTAATAAAGCAAAATCTAGAAATTAAAATGCACCATTTGCCGGAACTGGTAACATTGTTATACAAAAATACCTATCGATCACCATTAAAGAAACTTCTTCCAAGGCTAATTACATCTGGTGAAGGATTCAAAAAGCCAAGATTGTTGCATATACCTTTTATTGAACAGAATGCTGTTGATCGTTTAGAGTTGAACTTAAAGCACAAACAGATTATGCATCTCTGGATACTTGACACACTGTATGAAATGTCAGTCGAAATGATGATTCCTAAAGGACCAAATATGTCCCCAGTAATTAAATCAAGTGGAGTTCAAATAGAACCTGTGGGTATGGAAACAGCTTTCATTGAAGATGAGGCTAGAGACAAATTGGATTGGCACATTACACAGAAAAAACTCGAGAACAACTGGGGCTTACCATTACATATTCAGAAATCAATTGATACATTCATTCCATCTGCTCCAAAACTGGTTCCCTCCCAGCTAAAACCACGTTGTATTTATGTTATAGTTGTTACATCAACCGATCTAGCTTTCATAAGTGCTGAACATAGAAAAAGATTGGAAGTGAATACAAAGAAAAAGATCAGAAATCAGAAATGGGGGCTCCCAAATCTTATTCAGTCATCCCTGAGGGACTTCATGGCTCCACCTCCATTGCTGCAAGATCGCTTGCTCCAGTCAGAAATCATGAAAGATAGCAAAACATGTACCAACATTGACATCGATCTTATTTCCAAAATGATTATGAAACACAAAAAAAGAAAGTTACCTTCACTACATTGCCAGAAAGTTTATAAAAAAGCAAACTTTAAGATAAGTGCATTTCCAGATTTTGCCCACCTCAAACCAGAATGTAAAGATAAACTAAATATGTGCTTGTTAAAGCAAGCTCTCGATATTAAAGTACATTACTTACCTGATGTTGTGCAGGAATATTATAAAAATGCTTACCCTGCAGCATCAAGAAAAGCATTACCAAAACTTACTGTTGCTAGTGAAGGATATAAAAAACAAAGACCATGGTGCTTACTATTTGTTGAACAAGATGCCATTGATCACTTAGAGCTGAACTTAAAGCACAGACGAATTATCCATCTTTGGGGACTTGAAACTGTATGATGAATCTGTGGAAATGATGATTGCTATAGGACCACCTGTGCCTCCAGCAATCAAAGCAAGTGGAGCTAAAATAGAGCCTGTGGGTATGGAAAGAACATTCATTGAATGTGATATTAGGGACAGACTAGAATGGCACCTTACACACAAAAAACTGCAACAGAACTGGGGTTTACCACTGCAGATTCAAATATCAGCAGAAACATTTATTCCGCCTGCTCCAAAACTGATTCCATCCCAACTAAATCCACAGTCGAGCTTTGGGTTACTTGTTGCTCCAACTGAACTAGCATTTCCAAGTAAAGAGCATAGGAAATTATTGGAACTCAATACGAAGAAGAAGATAATAAATCACAAATGGGGTCTCCCAACACTTATTCGGTCTTCGTTAAGAAACTTCATGGCTCTTTCTCTATCAAGGAAAGATCTTGTGCTACAGCCAGAAGTAAAGAGAACCAATAAGATGGGGCCCAGCAATATTGATATAAGAAATAAGATTAGAATTCCTTTACAGATGAACAAAAGAGAGAAATTGTCTTTACAACATAAAAAAAGTAGCAAAAACACAAAGCCAAGCAAAACAGCAGAAGTGGCTGTTCTTGTCAACTTCAAACAATAATATACCGATAAGCTAGATGTGTGCTTAAGAAAATCGCATCTAGAAATTAAAATGCATTGTTTGCCAGAAATGGTAAAAGAATTTTATAAAGAAAATTATCCTTCCAAGTCAAAGAAGCCATTAGGAAAGATTATCGCACCTAGTGAAGGATGCAAAAAGCCACGTTCATTATATATCGCTTTTACTGAACAGGATTCAGTTGAGCGCTTGGAGCTGAACCTAAAGCATAAAATGATTTTCTGTCTCTGGGGGCTTCCAACTCTTTATGAAAAATCAATGTTAACGATGATTCCTAAAGGGCCACCTGTGCCTCCAGCAATCAAGTCAAGTGTAGCTAAAATAGAGCCTGTGGGTATGGAAACAACTTTCATTGATGATAAAGTAAGAGAGAACCTTGAAAGGTATGTTATACAGAAAAACCTTCAGAAAACCTGGGGATTACCATTAGATATTCAGAGATCAGAAGAAGCATTTATTACATTTGCTCCAAAACTAATTCCATCCCAGCTAAAACCACAACCTGCTTTTTCAGTAGTCATTGTTCCAACTGAGCTAGCATTTCTTCGTGATGAGCATAAGAAAATATTGGAGATGAAAACAAAGAAAAAGATCATAAATTGCATGTTGAGTCTTCCCAAGCTTATCCAATCATCTTTGAATAAGTTTATGAGTACTTCTCCAGATGTTTCCAGCAATACTAATGTGGGCAATAAAGAACATAAAATGGTTCCTCAACACACAGTCCCAACAATCAAAAGGGGGAAATTATCCATGTTACAATATGAAAAGGGTGGCAGAAGCAAGAAACAAAGAAAATTGATGAGGATTTTTTTCTTGCTAGCTTCAAACCAGAATGGAAATACAAACTAGAGATCTGTTTAACAAAGCTGTGTCTAGAAATTAAGACAGGGTGCTTACCTGAAATGGTAAAGGAATTCTACAAAAGCACCTATCCTTCAAAATCAAAGAAACCTTTACCAAAGCTTATTGTACTTGGTAAAGGATTTAAAAAACCAAGACCACGTTATGTACCATTCATTGAACAAAATGCTGTTGATCACTTGGGGTTGAATTTAAAGCATAAATAGATGACCCATCTCTGGAAAATTTCAAATCTGTACGAAGAATCAATGGAAATAAAGATTTCTAAAGAACCACCTGTGCCTCCAACAATCAAGGGAAATGTAGCTCAAATATTCTCTGTGAGTATGGAAACAAGTTTCATTAAAGATGAAGCGAGAGTCAGACTAGAAAGGCACATCACACAGAAAAAACTTCAACATAACTGGGGATTACCATTACTTATTCAGAGATCACAAGAAGCATTTATTCTGCCTGCTCCAAAGCTAATTTCATCACAGCTAAAACCACAGCCTGATTTTGTTTTGTTTTTTGTTTCACCTGAATTGACCTTCATAAGCTCAGAACATAGAAAAAGACTTGAACTGAATACAAGGATGAGAATCATAAATTACAAATGGAGCCTCCCCAAGGCTGTTCAGTATTCTTTAAATAATTTTATGGCTTCTCTTGTGCTGCAATCTGATGTGATGGAAAGAAACAAGATATCTTCTAGTAATATTCAAGTGAGAAAAAGAAAAATAGATACTCCAATGAATACATTTTTACAGACTAAAAAAAAAATGTCTTCTAAACAAAATCGAAAAGGTAGCAGAAAGCTGAAACTTAACAATGTCGGAGAGATGTGTCTTTCTGCTAAACTCAAGCCAGAATGTAAGGACAGGCTAGATATATGTTTGATAAAACTGTGTCTTGAAATTAAAATCTGTTGTTTCCCACAAATAGTGAATGAGATGTATAAAGCTGTCTATCCTCCAATGCCAAAAAAGCCATTTCCAAAGCCAATTGAACCTGGTAAAGGATTTAAAAAAACAAGATTGTTGTACATACCTTTTATTGAACAGGATGCTGTTGATCGCTTAGAGCTGAACTTAAAGCACAAAAAGATTTCCCATCTCAGGAGACTTGCAACCCTATATGACGAATCAACAGCACTAATGATTCCGAAAGAACCACCTGTGCCTCCAGGGATCAGAGCAAGTGGAGCTCGAATAGAGCCTGTGGGTATGGAAACAACTTTCATTGACAATGAAACTAAAGACAGACTAGAATGGCATATTGTACAGAAGAAACTTCAGCACAACTGGGGCTTTCCACTATGTATTCAAAGATCACAAGAAACATTTATTCCACTTGCTCCAAAACTAATTCCATCCCAGCTAAAACCACAGCTTAGTTTTGTGATAGTTGTTGCGCCCGTTGAGCTGACCTTCCTTAGTGATGGACACTGGAAAATACTGGAACTGAATATGAAAAAGAGAATTATAAATAACAAATGGGGTCTTCCAAAGTTAATTCAGTTATCTCTAAGGAGTTTTATACCTGTTGCCCCACAAATGAACGATTTCCGACTACAGCCACAAAAACGAGCAGTGCCTCCTGCAAGCAATATTCTCCAGATGAAAAGAGGAAAGTTGCCTGCACTAAAGTATCAAAAAAGCATAAAAGCAAAAAAGAATAGTGAGGTATATGATAACCTCAGAGTTACATGTGAAGCTGTTGTAGATTTCTGCTTAATAAAGCAATGTTTAGAAATTAAAATGGAGTATCTACCTAAACTGGTAATGGATGCCTATAGTGCTATCTATGCTCAAGTGCCAAAGATAATTTTACCAAAGGCTATTTTACCTGGCAAAGGATTTAAAAAGCAAAGATCATCATATATGCCTTTTACTGAACAAGAAGCAGTTGATCATTTGGAGTTGAACTTAAAGCACAAAGAGATTACCCATCTCTGGGGATTTCCAACTCTCTATGAAAAATCATTGGAAATGATGATTCCTAAAGGGCCACCTGTGCCTCCAGTAATAAAAGCTGGTGGAGCTCAAATAGAGCCTGTGGGTATGGAAACAACTTTCATTAAAAATAATACAAGAGACAGGCTAGAATGGCACATAACCCAGAAAAAACTTCAGTACAATTGGGGCTTACCATTACATATTCAGAGATCAGAAGAAGCATTAATTCCATTTGCTCCAAAACTAATTCCATCCCAGCTAAAACCACAGCCTGCTTTTTCAGTAGTCATTGTTCCAACTGAGCTAGCATTTCTTCGTGATGAGCATAAGAAAATATTGGAGATGAAAACAAAGAAAAAGTTTATAAATTGCAAGTGGGGTCTTCCCAAGCTTATCCAATCATCTTTGAATAAGTTTATGAGTACTTCTCCAGATGTTTCCAGCAATACTAATGTGGGCAATAAAGAAAATAAAATGGTTCCTCAACACACAGTCCCAACAATCAAACGGGGGAAATTATCCATGTTACAATATGAAAAGGGTGGCAGAAGCAAGAAAACTAAGAAAATTGATGAGGATTTTTTTCTTGCTAGCTTCAAACCAGAATGGAAATACAAACTAGAGATCTGTTTAACAAAGCTGTGTCTAGAAATTAAGACAGGGTGCTTACCTGAAATGGTAAAGGAATTCTACAAAAGCACCTATCCTTCAAAATCAAAGAAACCTTTACCAAAGCTTATTGTACTTGGTAAAGGATTTAAAAAACCAAGACCACGTTATGTACCATTCATTGAACAAAATGCTGTTGATCACTTGGAGTTGAATTTAAAGCATAAACAGATGACCCATCTCTGGAAAATTTCAAATCTGTACGAAGAATCAACAGAAAGAATGATTTCTAAAGGACCACCTGTGCCTCCAACAATCAAGGGAAATGTAGCTCAAATATTCTCTGTGAGTATGGAAACAAGTTTCATTAAAGATGAAGCTAGAGGCAGACTAGAATGGCACATCACACAGAAAAAACTTCAGTGCAATTGGGGCTTACCGTTTCATATTCAAAGGTCACTAGAAGTATTCATTCCACCTGCTCCAAAACTGATTCTATCCCAGCTAAATCGAAAGTCTGATTTTGCAATAGTTGTTGCTCCTTCTGAACTGGCATTTCTTAGTGACGAACTTAGGCAAACCCTTGAGCGAAATATAAAGAAAAGATTTATAAATCGCAAATGGGGTCTTCCCAAAGTTATTGACTTTTCATTAATGCAATTTATGGCTCCTACTCCAGATGATAAAGGCTTCATACCACCATCAAAAAATCTGAAAGAAAACAACACAATGTCTGACAGTAACAATTTAGATCAGAGTTATAAAGTGTTCTCTCAGGGTACAAACTTCCGACTCAAAGGAGGAAAATTATTTTCACAACGTGAAAGAGATGAGGTAAACATACATAAAGTAAAAGAAATGTCTGCCAATGTTAACCTCAGACCAGAGTGTAAAAATAATCTGGCTGTGAGCTTGACCAACCAGTGTCTGGAAATTAAAATGGATTGTTTGCCTAAACTGATAAAGGAATTTTACAAAAATACTTATCCTCCAATATCAAAGAAACCTTTACCAAAGTTAATTGCACCTGGCAGGGGATTTAAAAAACCAAGAATACGATATATTCCTTTTACTGAACAAGATGATATTGATCGGACAGAGATGAACTTGAAACACAGACAACTTTTATATCTCTGGGGACTTGAAACGCTGTATGAAAAGTCATTGGTAATGATGATTCCCAAAGGACCACCAATGATGATTCCCAAAGGACCACCTGTACCTCCACCAATTAAGACTAGTGAAGTTCAAATAAAGCCTGTAGGTGGGCCAACAACATATTTTTGTGAAGAAGTCAAGAAGTTTCTAGAATGGCATATTTTGCAGAAAAAACTTCAACGTACTTGGGGCTTACCATCACATTTTCAGAAGTCAGCAGAAGCATTTATCCCACTTGCTCCGAAACTGATTATAAGCCAGCTAAGTCCACAGCCTGATTTTGAAATAGTTATTGCTCCAGTTGAGTTAGCAAATTCATAAATGATGAGCACAAGAAGGCACTAGAAATGAATACAAAGAAAAGGACTGTAAATCATAGATGGGGCCTCCCCAGGCTTATTGAGTCATCTTTAAATGAATTTCCTCCACCAATAAAGGATTTCATAAAACAATTTAAAATTAAGAAAAAGAAAAGAGTAAGGTCCAGAACCAAAGACATAACAAATTATTATAAAATGGTTTATTCCCAGTGCACATCTCTTCTGAACAAAGGACAGAAAAATACTTCGGATTTTGGAAGTTTTAAGAAAAGTGTCAAAATGAAAAAGAGAGAAAAGAGGATGTCTACTGTTGTCAAATTTAAACCAGAATGTAACATTAGGTTAGATATGTGTTTAATAAAACAAAGTTTATCTAGTAAACTTGATTGAGTACCTGAAATGGTAACACAGTTGTACAAACAAACTTATCCTCCAGTATTGAAGAGACCATTACCAAAACTCATAACACCTGGCAAAGGATTTAAGAGACCAAGATTACCATATATTCTGTTTGCTGAACAAAATAGTATTGATCGCTTGGATATGAATTTAAAGCACAAACAGATTAATAATCTTTGGGGTATTGCAACTACATTTGCCAAGTCAATAGAAATGATTCCTAAAGCACCTTTACTTCCAGCAATTAAAGCAAGTGGAGCTAAAATAGAGCATATCGGTATGGAATTAGCCTTCCAGTATAATGAAACAGTTGACATTCTAGAATGGCACATTACAATGAAAAGATTTCAGCACCAGTGGGGCATACCATTGCATATCCGAAGATCAGTGGACACATTCATTCCATCTCCTCCAAAACTGGTTCTATGCCATTTTAGCCGGTGTCCCGATGTTGATATTGCTGATTCTGTAAATGAGCTAATATTGATAAGTGAGGAATGTAAGGAAGCATTGGAAATAAATACAAACAACCGGATCATAAATCACAGACAGGGTCTTCCCATATTATTCAGAACTCTTTGAGTAGTTTTATACCTCCTGCTCCACCAGTATGCATGCAACTGTTAGAGACTGGAGAAGGAAGTACAACAGGATTGAATAGATCTGAACTGAGCAAAATTAATACAGTTTTTCCTGCTGAACAGAAGTTATTGGCAAGCACAACAAACGGTAAAGATGGTAAGGAAAGCAACAGTGTAAATAGTATGGAAGAACTTTCTGTCAGTCCAAAACTGGAATTTAAAGATAAAGTTGAAGTAGATGTGGCAAAGCAATCTATACAAATGCAATCAGTGGATAAATGCTCCTATTCAGCCACAAGTAAAAGTTTGCTGAAACTGAATACCCCTTATAAAAAACAAAACTTAAAGAGCAAATGGAGTGACGATTGTCTTGAGGTAGATTGTTCCATAGCATCACCCAGTTATAGGCCAAAATCTATGAAAATCGAGGGTTCTTCAACTTGGACATCAGATCAGAAATTGGTTAATTTGGCAGATAAACCAGTGACTATTGTGGGACTGTCTTTCGGTCCAGCAATAATAGGAGCAAACCTGCCTTCATCCCCCATGACTGTGCAAGAGTTCAACATTTATCTGAAACAAAATACGGGTTCTGTTTTGATGCCGCGTCCTGTTCGTTATGCAGATTGTGAAGAAATCTTATCAAAAAATGCAAGAGACTTTGGGAATAATGTATCCTGTTCAGAACAATTGACTGAGGAAACAAACAATCATATTCAGCAAGATGAAGAACATGGATATGTTAAAATAATTGCAGGTGCTATTGTTAAAACCCAGAATGAGGAAGAACAAGTGCAGGTTGATCTATCAGAAATAATTTGTGCACAGCCATCACCTACAGAACTTTGTGATGCCTTGCAAGAAAGAATAATTATTGCATTTCAAGATCCTTATGATGGAAATGACTTGAGCGTTTCTGCTGAGGAACTCCATTGTGCTTATTATGAAACCCTCAATGAATCATATATTTCCAGAACTCATGTTGTGAAGAAAGAATGCAGGAAAACCTTTCAAAGTCAGTATTCAAATCAAACAAAACCAGATAATACTTTGCGAAAGTCAAAGGCTAAATTTTCCAAGCAAGATTGTCAGAGACCAAGAACATTTAAACATAAAGAAGAAGATGAAAATTCTGAGTTATACAGCCAAAGCATTCTTTTTGTTAGCCCAACTGAAGAGCTGCAAAACACAGTTATAATGATCTGCGGTTCAGATAAAGACCAAAAAGAGAATCTTACCCTTACTCACATTGTGACAGACCAGAAAGCACAAGGTCATCAAGAAAAACTTCTCACAGTCGTAGACATGATGAAAGATCCTCACGAAGCTCCATGCCCCATAGTCCTGGATGTCAGCAAGATTTTTCACAAGAGGATTCTCCGTTTACAACAAATGAAGACTATGAAGGTACTGTATAGGCTGATGTTTTTGTCAGATGGTAACATTTTGTAAATAAGTATAATTGCCACCAAAACCATATTTATTTTGCCTTAAAAGTTTCTATATGTAAAAATGTAATTAAAGATAAGCATAATTAATTAACCAAAATTGGTATATCTACTATTTGCTGTGTTAATTTGGATGTATGATGTGGATAGTCTGTTTCACATTGTAAGCATAAACCATCCAACCAGTGGCCACAACCTGTCAGCAGAAAAATGTCAGATGCATATTCTCTCAAAAAGAGTATAGTAAATTCTAATTTAAATAAAATAATTTTATTACTAATAGTTGACAACTGGACCCAAATTTGCACAGGCCTTCTGGTACATTTCTACTGTAACTCTGTAGCTAGATCTTTGCTGGGAATTTCTGGGAGGCCTTTTCTGCGACGGAACCTTCAACTGCCCCAAATGAGGGTGCGTGGTAGGGACTCTACATTGGGAATTCCAATTCTTCCAATCTCAGTAGGACCCCATATAAATTTGGAGGCCATACAGTATGCCCATTAGGATGAGAACTACAAACCTCCACAATGGGGCCCCATCAGAGGCTCCATTTCAGGAATGCTGCCCGGATCCCCAAACAGCTGAATGGACAGGTAGTCATTTAAGGAGTGCTTCATTTTAAGAATAAAAATAATGCCACAATAGTTCTTACTTTCTTTATAATTCTGCATTTGTTACATACACAGAGGTCTGACCAGAAGTACTGAGGAGAAGGTGTTCCGCTTCAGTCAGTGATAGCACTCCCGACTGATTCAGAATGTCACATATTTAAGTGCCACATCAGGTCTTGAGCACATAATCTATGCTGACAGTTTAGCAGAGTAGAAACATAGAAAATAGGTGCAGGAGTCGGCCATTCGGCCTTCGAATCTGCACCACCATTCAATAAGATCGTGGCTAATCATTCACCTCAGTACCCCTTTCCTGCTTTCTCTCCATACCCCTTGATCCCTTTAGCCGTAAGGGCCATATCTAACTCCCTCCTGAATATATCCAATGAACTGGCATCAACAACTCTCTGCGGTAGAGAATTCCACAGGTTAACAACTCTCTGAGTGAAGAAGTTTCTCCTCATTTCAGTCCTAAATGGCTTACCCCTTATCCTAAGACTGTGTCCCCTGGTTCTGGACTTCCCCAACATCGAGAACATTTTTCCTGCACCTAAACTGTCCAGTCCCGAATTTTATATGTGTCTATGAGATCCCCTCTCATCCTTCTAAACTCCAGTCGATCCAGTCTCTCCTCATATGTCAGTCCTGCCATCCCGGGAATCAGTCTGGTGAACCTTTGCTGCACTCCCTCAATAGCAAGAGTGTCCTTCCTCAGATTAGGAGACCAAAACTGAACACAATATTTCAGGCGAAGCCTCACCAGGACCCTGTACAACTGCAGTAAGACCTCCCTGCTCTTATACTCAAATCCCCTAGCTATGAAGATCAACATGCCATTTGCCTTCTTCACCGCCTGCTGTACCTGCATGCCAACTTTCAATGACTGATGTACCATGACACCCAGGTCTTGTTGCACCTCCCCTTTTCCTAATCTGCTGCCATTCAGATAATATTCTGCCTTCGTGTTTTTGCCACCAAAGTGGATAACCTCACATTTATCTATATTGTACTGCATCTACCAAGCATTTGCTCACTCACCAAACCTGTGCAATGCAGCCTGCAGCCTCTTAGCATCCTCCTTACAGCTCACACCGCCACCCAACTTAGTGTCATCTGCAAACTTGGAGATATTACACCCAATTCCTTCATCCAAATCATTGATGCATATTGTAAATAGCTGGGTTCCCAGCACTGAGCCCTACGGCACCCCACTAGTCACTGCCTGCCATTCTGAAAAGGACCTGTTAATCCCGACTCTGCTTCCTGACTGCCAACCAGTTCTCTATCCACGTCAGTACATTACCCCCAATACCATGTGCTTTGATTTTGCACACCAATCTCTTGTCTGGGACCTTGTCAAAAGCTTTTTCAAAGTCCAAATATACCACATCCACTGGTTCTCCCTTGTCCACTCTACTAGTTACATCCTCAAAAAATTCTAAAAGATTTGTCAAGCATGATTTCCCTTTCATAAATTCATGCTGACTTGGACCGATCCGATCATGTCACTGCTTTCTAAATGCGCTGTTATTTAATCTTTAATAATGGAATCCAACATTTTCCCCACTACTGATATCAGGCTAACCGATCTATAATTACCTGTTTTTGCTCTCCTTTTTTAAAAAGTGATGTTACATTAGCTACCCTCCAGTCCATAGGAACTGATCCTGAGTCGATAGACTGTTGGAAACTGATAACCAATGCATCCACTATTTCTAGGGCCACTTCCTTAAGTACTGTGGGATGCAGACAATCAGGCCCCGGGGATTTATCGGCCTTCAATCCCATCAATTTCCCCAACACAATTTTCTGCCTAATAAGGATTTCCTTCAGTTCCTCCTTCTCACTAGACCCTCGGTCCCCTAGTATTTCCGGAAGCTTATTTGTGTCTTCCTTCGTGAAGACAGAACCAACGTATTTGTTCAACTGGTCTGCCATATCTTTGTTCCCCATTATAAATTCACCTGAATCTGACTGCAAAGGACGTTTGTCTTCACTAATCTTTTTCTTTTCACAAATCTATAGAAACTTTTGCAGTCAGTTTTTATGTTCCCAGCAAGCTTCCTATCATACTCTATTTCCCCCCTCCTAATTAAACCCTTTGTCCTCCTCTGCTGGATTCTAAATTTCTCCCAGTCCTCAGGTTTGCTGCTTTTTCTGCCCAATTTATATGCCTCTTCCTTGGATTTAACACTATCCCTAATTTCCCTTGTTAGCCACGGTTGAGCCACCTTCCCCGTTTTATTTTTACTCCAGACAGGGATGTACAATTGTTGAAGTTCATCCATTTCATGTACTGAAGGAGTGCTGCACTGTTGGAGGTGCTGTCATTCAAATGAGATGTTAAACCGAGATCTGATCTTTTCTCTGAGGCGAACAAAAAGATTCTTATTTGAAGAAGAGCAGCAAATTCTCCCAGTGCCTTGAACAACATTTATTTGTTACCCATCATCTTCCATACAAGTAGACATAGGTCTTCTTGGCTTGCCTGTGATAGTATTACAGCCACCTTTCATGTATGCTCCTCTAAGATGCACAAGGATATCCTGTAATAGTTACCTGATCTTTTTTTTAACAATCCGTGTGTTTCTCTCTGACCCTTTGTTTCACTCGCTTCAATTTAATAATTTCTTTATGTGACCTCTGCTGGTGTCCAGCTCGTGCCATCTGGCCTCAATTACAGTAATCAGTGCCTCCACTTCACCCTGTAAGGAATTCTTGGTTCTCGGGCCGCATTGCATATTGTATTGCAGCTCCGATTTTTCCACGAAGAATTAAAGTTCTCACACACAACTGGCTCTTTAAAAGTGGATAAATGTAGACCGGGAGCTGTACTGGGCATGCGTGCCCATAGCGGTCATGTCAAAAACCTCCCTTTTTTTTGCGCATATGCAGAAGGAGGCTGTCATTTACTCTACATGCCTACTGTTTGTACTATCACAAGGTGTGCCACCTGAGGGCACAGCAGTGGGAGACTTGTACGTTACCTGTACAGGTGTGCCTGGCCTAGTATAAGAAGCAGGCCACCAGGTGTGATCCTCACTCTGGAGTTAACAAATAAAGGACTACGGTCACTATAGTTCAAGTGCAGCACATTGCCTCATGGAGTCATTATTAGACCATCCAAGACACAACAATTGGCGACAAGATTACAGACTTTCACGCGAAAATGACTACCCTTGGTACGTTGCAGCAGTTCGCCGATGGTGATGATTGGGATGCCTTCGTGGAGAGGCTCGAACATTTCTTCACAGCAAATGACCTGGCAGGAGACGATCCGGCCACACTGGTTGATAAGCGCAGAGCTATCCTGCTAACCAGTTGTAGGCCCACCGTCTATGGACTCATCAGGGACTTGCTGGCACCAGGATGTATGAGGAGCTCGTAACACTGATCCATGAGCAACTCAAGCCCAAGGAGAGCATCCTCACAGCCGGACACCGGTTCGACACCCACCAATGGCCTGAAGGCCAGGAAATCGCGAAATACGTCGCAGACTCAGGAGGCTGGTGGCACCGTGTGATTTCGGCGACCACCTCAATGAAGCGCTACGGTACATTTTTGTCATTGGAATCGGCCTTGAGGGCCTTCTTCATAAGCTACTGTCGGTGGATACCACAGTCGCACTGCAGAAGGCCATCTCTGTGAGCCAGGCATTCATGACCTCGACCTGCGGTTCTAGGCAAATGACTCACTCTCAGGACTCAAACCCGGCAGGTTTTGTGCACAGTGTGGACTGTAGAAGGCGAACCATCTCAGCCTCCGAGTCCCTTAACTCAGAGTCCGCTGGTGGGGGGCTAATCGAGTAGCTCCATGCTGGCATTGTGGAGGGAATCACAGGGCTCACCAGTGCCACTTTAAAGACTATGTATGCAAGGGCTGCTGCACAAAGGGCCACCTCCAGTAAATGTGTAAGAAAAATATGACTCACTGTCGATGAAGAGTCTGCAAATGGCCATGAATCCAGCGCGGATTATGAAACGATAAGCAGAGAGGCAGCTCAGCCCCACGATGATGTATATAGCATGTTTACCTGCACCACCGAGTGTTCCCCGTTGAGGATGGAAGTCGAGATAGATGGTGTTCCAATTTTCATGGAAGTGGACACGGGGGCGAGCCAGTCAGTAATGAATTAAGAAGCCTTTGAGAGACTATGGGACAATCAAGCTGAACGACCAAGTTGGCCCCGGTTCAGGCAAAGCTGCACACCTACACTGATGAACTTATCCCAGTCTTTTGTAGTTCGAATGTAAAGGTACTCCATGATGGCGCGGTGCACAGGTTACCTCTGTGGATTGTTGCAGGTGATGGAACGCTACTCCGAAGAAGGTGGATGGAGAAGATCCATTGGAAGTGGGAAGACTTCACCCCTCCAGCGATCGACGTCCTCCGCATTCGGAGCCACAGCAAGCCCTCACTTGAAGGGGGACCCGACACCAGAAAGCAGACCAGCACAGCACCCGAGGCACAGACCGCTCAGCACTACTGCGTGGAAATCCAGCTGGGACGACCCGAACGCACCTTCCAGGCTCCGGTGGCAGGACTCCAGAGAAAGAAAATCGGATCCAAAGGCGACTTTCCAGCTTCAGTGGCAGAACCCGGGGAGAAGAGTGATAGGTCCTTACGATACAGTATAAATGCACACGAGGCCCATGCTTGAGAGAAAGTCAGTCTGTGACCTATCCTTTATTCCTTAGCACTCAAGTGATGAAGGTGGGTGGAGCTTCCCCTTTTGTATCTGAAGGTCCAGGTTAGGAGTGTCTCCCACCTAGTGGTCATTGTTCTCACAGTGTACAACTTAGGTCAGATTATACATGGGTTACAATGCTGGTTGAATACATGACATCACCTCCCCCACAAAGTCTTATTGGGATCACAGGTTGAGTCTCTCTGGTGGTTTACGTTCTCTTGTAGAGCGCCTGAGTTGGGGCTCCGGTTGTTGGGTGCTGGCCTGAGTGTCTGCTGTTTGCGGTGCCTCAGGCCAGTCCGGACTGCCCGCAGTAATTGTGCTCTCCTTCCTTTGGTTCCGGTGTTCGGTCACCTGTGGTGGAGTGAACTCTATGTCGTGTTCTTCCTCTGCTTCTTCGATAGGATTGCTGAACCTCCTTTTTGTTTGATCCACGTGTTTGCGGCAGATTTTCCATTGCTAAGTTTAACGACCAGAATCCTATTTCCCTCTTTGTCAATCACAGTGCCTGCGAGCCATTTGGGCCCTGCAGCGTAGTTGAGGACAAAACCAGGAACATTTACATCAGTACATCGTGCCCTCGCATTCCTGTCATGGTAGTCATATTGTGGCTGGTGCCTGCTCTCGACAATTTCTTTCTTGGTGGGGTGTATAAGGGATAACCGGGTTTTGAGCGTCCTTTTCATTAGCAGCTCTGCGGGTGGAACTCCTGTGAGCGAGTGTGGTCGGGATCTATAGGCCAACAGGAGGCATGATAAGCGGGTTTGTAGGGAACCCCCTTGGATCCTGAGCATCCCCTGTTTGATTATCTGCACTGCTCGTTCTGCCTGGCTGTTTGAGGCCGGCTTGAACGGTGCCATTCTGACATGGTTAATTCCATTGCCTGCCATGAAGTCTTGGAATTCAGTGCTTGTGAAGCACGGGCCATTGTCGCTGACTAAGACGTCCGGTAGACCGTGGGTGGCGAACATTGCCTGTAGACTTTCTACCGTGGCAGAGGATGTGCTTGAATTTAAAATGTCACACTCGATCCATTTGGAGTAGGCGTCTACGACAAAAAAAAATGTTTTTCCCATGAAAGGACCTGCGTAGTCCACATGGATGCGTGACTATGGCTGGGCAGGCCATGGCCAGGGGCTATGGGGGGGCTTCCCTGGGCGCATTGCCCAGCAGAGCACACATGTTGCACCTGCGAACACAAAGTTCCAGATCTGCGTCTATCCCTGGCCACCAAACGTGTGACCTGGCAATTGCCTTCATCATGACAATGCCCGGGTGCTCATTATGGCGTTCTCTGATGAACACCTCTCTGCCCATCTGGGGCATGACTGCTCGGTTTCCCCACAGTAGGCAATCGGCTTGAATCGAGAGTTCATCCCTTCGCCTGTGAAATGGTTTAAATTCCTCAGGGCATGCCCTGTACGTGGCTGCCCAGTCCCCATTCAGGACACATTTCTTGACTGGAGACAACAGCAGGTCTCTATTTGCCCAGACTTTAATCTGACGGGCTGTCACAGGTGAGCCTTCGCTTCCAAAAGCTTCAACATCCATGACCATCTCAGCAGCATGTTCGGTCGGCCCCTCAGTGGTGGCTAGTGGGAGCCTGCTGAGTGCATCGACGCAGTTTTCGGTGCCCGGTCTGTGCCGAATTGTATAGTCATAGGCTGCTAATGTGAGTGCCCACCTCTGTATGCGGGCCGATGCCTTTGCATTTATGGCCTTGTTGTCGGCCAAAATGGACGTTAGGGGCTTGTGATCTGTCTCCAGCTCAAATTTCCAGCCAAACAGGTACTGGTGCATTTTCTTTACCGCATATACACATGCACCCGACACCATAGGACGACGCATCACACGTTAATACAAGTTTCTTACATGGGTCGTATAGTGTTAACAGTGTTAGAACATAACAAATTACGTGCTCTATTAATAGCCCTTTCCTGGCTGTCCCTCCAGATCCATGCGCGACCTTTGCGTAGGAGCACGTGTAGCAGCTCTAACAGCATGCTCAATTTGGGAAGAAAGTTACCAAAATAGTTCAGGAGCCCCAGGAACGAACGCAGCTCTGTCGTGTTACGGGGTCTGCGTGCTCTCTGGATCGCTTCTGTCTTGGATGCAGAAGGGCTGATCCTGTCTGCTGCTACCCTCATCCCCAGGAATTGTACCTCTGGAGCTAGGAAGATGCACTTTGCCTTTTACAGTCACAGCCCTACCCGGTCCAGTCTGCGTAGCACCTCCTCCAGGTTGTGGAGGTGTTCTTTAATATCGTAACCCATGATAGGGATGTTGTCCTGAAAAACCACCGTCCCTGGAATCGACTTGAGGAGGCTTTCCATCTTTCGTTGGAAGATCGCAGCGACCGAGCGAATCCCGAACGGACATCTGTTGTACTCAAACAACCCCTTGTGTGTTGTGATGGTGGTCAGCTTCTTCAATCACTCACCAGCTCCTGGGTCATGTAAGCTGAGGTCAGGTCCAATTTTGAAAAAAGTTTGCCACCGGATAGCATCGCAAAGAGGTCCTCCGCTCTCGGTAGCGGGTACTGGTCTTGGAGTGACAACCGATTGATGGTGGCCTTGTAATCACCACATATCCTGACCAACCCATCCGTCTTGAGCACCGGCATGATCGGGCTTGCCCAGTCACTGAATTCAACTGGTGAGATGATGCCTTCCCTCAGCAGGCGGTCCAATTCGCCTTCTATCTTTTCCCGCATCACGTACGGCACTGCTCTGGTCTTGTGGTGTATTGGCCTGGCGTCGGCGTTTATGTGAATCACTACCTTGGCCCCCATGAAAATGCTGATGCCATATTGAAATAATGAGTCAAATTTGTCCAGGGTCTGTGAGCATGATACTCGCTCCACAGAGGAAATTGCATTGACATCGCCCCATTTCCAGTCCATGACAGCAAGCCAACTCCTCCTCAGTAATGCGGGACCGTCCCCCGGGACAACCCAGAGTGGCAACCTGTTCTCCGAATCTTTGTGGGTCACGACTACCGTGGCACTGCCTAGCACCGGAATGATCTGCTTTGTGTAAGTCCGTAGCTGTGCGTCAATCG
>NW_027252143.1:0-30078 GCF_044704955.1 Pristiophorus japonicus | reverse complement strand
CTCACACACACTCTCCCTCACACACACGCTCTCCCTCACACACACACTCTCCCTCACACACACACTCTCCTCACACACACACTCTCCCTCACACACACACTCTCCCTCACACACACACTCTCCCTCACACACACACTCTCCCTCACACACACACTCTCCCTCACACACACACTCTCCTCACACACACACTCTCCCTCACACACACACTCTGCCTCACACACACTCTCTCCCTACACACACACGCTCTCCCTCACACACACACTCTCCCTCACACACACACTCTCCCTCACACACACACTCTCCCTCACACACACACTCTCCCTCACACACACACTCTCCCTCACACACACACTCTGCCTCACACACACACTCTGCCCTCACACACACACTCTCCCTCACACACACACTCTCCCTCACACACACACTCTCCCTCACACACACACTCTCCCTCACACACACACTCTCCCTCACACACACACTCTCCCTCACACACACACTCTCCCTCACACACACACTCTCCCTCACACACACACTCTCCCTCACACACACACTCTCCCTCACACACACACTCTCCTCCACACACACACTCTCCCTCACACACACACTCTCCTCACACACACACTCTCCCTCACACACACACTCTCCCTCACACACACACTCTCCCTCACACACACACTCTCCCTCACACACACACTCTCCCTCACACACACACTCTCCCTCACACACACACTCTCCCTCACACACACACTCTCCCTCACACACACACTCTCCCTCACACACACACTCTCCCTCACACACACACTCTCCCTCACACACACACTCTCCCTCACACACACACTCTCCCTCACACACACACTCTCCCTCACACACACACTCTCCCTCACACACACACTCTCCCTCACACACACCACACACTCTCCCTCACACACACACTCTCCCTCACACACACACTCTCCCTCACACACACACTCTCCCTCACACACACACTCTCCCTCACACACACACTCTCCCTCACACACACTCTCCCCTCACACACACACTCTCCCTACACACACACCACACACTCTCCCTCACACACACACTCTGCCTCACACACACACTCTCCTCACACACACACTCTCCCTCACACACACACTCCCTCACACACACACTCTCCCTCACACACACACTCTGCCTCACACACACACTCTCCCTCACACACACACTCTCCCTCACACACACCTCTCCCTCACACACACACTCTCCCTCACACACACACTCTGCCTCACACACACACTCTCCCTCACACACACTCTGCCTCACACACACTCTCTCCCTCACACACACACTCTCCCTCACACACACACTCTCCCTCACACACACACTCTCCCTCACACACACTCTCCCTCACACACACACTCCCTCACACACACACTCTGCCTCACACACACACTCTCACTCACACACACACTCTCCCTCACACACACTCTCTCCCTCACACACACGCTCCCTCACACACACGCCTCTCCCCACACACACACACTCTCACACTCTCCCTCACACACACACTCTCCCTCACACACACACTCTCCCTCACACACACACTCTCCCTCACACACACACTCTCCCTCACACACACACTCTCCCTCACACACACACTGACACTCTCCCCTCACACACACACTCTCCCTCACACACACACTCTCCCTCACACACACGCTCTCCCTCACACACACACAGACACACTCTCCCTCACACACACACTCTCCCTCACACACACGCTCTCCTCACACACACACACACACCACTCTCCCTCACACACACTCTCCCCTCACACACACACTCTCCCTCACACACACACTCTCCTCACACACACACTCTCCCTCACACACACACTCTCCCTCACACACACACTCTCCCTCACACACACACTCTCCCTCACACACACTCTCCCTCACACACACACTCTCCCTCTCACACACACTCTCCCTCTCACACACACACTCTCCCTCACACACACACTCTGCCTCACACACACCCTCTCCCTCACACACACTCTGCCTCACACACACTCTCTGCCTCACACACACACTCTCCCTCACACACACACTCTCCCTCACACACACTCTCCCTCACACACACACTCTCCCTCACACACACTCTCCCTCACACACACACTCCCTCACACACACTCTCTCCCTCACACACACTCTCTCCCTCACACACACACTCTCCCTCACACACACTCTCTCCCTCACACACACTCTCTCCCTCACACACACTCTCTCCCTCACACACACTCTCTCCCTCACACACACTCTCTCCCTCACACACACACTCTCCCTCACACACACACTCTCCCTCACACACACACTCTCCCTCACACACACACTCTCCCTCACACACACACTCTCCCTCACACACACACTCTCCCTCACACACACACTCTGCCTCACACACACTCTCCCTCACACACACGCTCTCCCTCACACACACTCTCTCCCTCACACACACTCTCTGCCTCACACACACGCTCTCCCTCACACACACACTCTCCCTCACACACACACTCTCCCTCACACACACACTCTCCCTCACACACACACTCTCCCTCACACACACACTCTCCCTCACACACACACTCTGCCTCACACACACACTCTGCCTCACACACACACTCTCCCTCACACACACTCTCTCCCTCACACACACACTCTCCCTCACACACACACTCTCCCTCACACACACACTTTCCCTCACACACACACTCTCCCTCACACACACACTCTCCCTCACACACACACTCTCCCTCACACACACGCTCTCCCTCACACACACGCTCTCCCTCACACACACGCTCTCCCTCACACACACCACACACACCTCTCCCTCACACACACACTCTGCCTCACACACACGCTCTCCCTCACACACACACTCTGCCCTCACCACACACCTCTCCCTCACACACACACTCTCCCTCACACACACACTCTGCCTCACACACACACTCTCCCTCACACACACTCTCTCCCTCACACACACACTCTCCCTACACACACACTCTCCCTCACACACACACTTTCCCTCACACACACACTCTCCCTCTCACACACACTCTCCCTCACACACACACTCTCCCTCACACACACACTCTCCCTCACACACACGCTCTCCCTCACACACACACACACGCTCTCCCTCACACACACACTCTCCCTCACACACACACTCTCCCTCACACACACGCTCTCCCTCACACACACCACACACACGCTCTCCCTCACACACACACTCTCCCTCACACACACACTCTCCCTCACACACACTCTCCCTCACACACACACTCTCCCTCACACACACACTCTCCCTCACACACACACTCTCCCTCACACACACACTCTCCCTCACACACACACTCTCCCTCACACACACGCTCTCCCTCACACACACGCTCTCCCTCACACACACTCTCTCCCTCACACACACTCTCCCCTCACACACACGCTCTCCCTCACACACACACACACGCTCTCCCTCACACACAAACTCTCCCTCACACACACACTCTCCCTCCACACACACTCTCCCTCACACACACGCTCTCCCTCACACACACTCTCTCCCTCACACACACACACTCCCTGGACACACACACACTCCCTGACACACACACACTCCCTGACACACACACACTCCCTGACACACACATGCTCTCCCTCACACACACACTCTCCCTCACACACACACTCTCCCTCACACACACACTCTCCCTCACACACACACTCTCCCTCACACACACTCTCTCCCTCACACACACACTCTCCCTCACACACACACTCTCCCTCACACACAGACTCTCCCTCACTCACACACTCTCCCTCACACACACACTCTGCCTCACACACACACTCTGCCTCACACACACACTCTCCCTCACACACACACTCTCCCTCACACACACACTCTCCCTCACACACACACTCTTCCTCACACACACGCTCTCCCTCACACACACGCTCTCCCTCACATACACACTCTCCCTCACACACACACTCTCCCTCACACACACTCTCTCCCTCACACACACTCTCTCCCTCACACACACACACTCCCTGACACACACATGCTCTCCCTCACACACAAACTCTCCCTCACACACACACACTCTCCCTCACACACACGCTCTCCCTCACACACACACTCTCCCTCACACACACACTCTGCCTCACACACACACTCTCCCTCACACACACCCTCTCCCTCACACACACACTCTCCCTCACACACACACTCTCCCTCACACATAGACTCTCCCTCACACACACACTCTCCCTCACACACACACTCTGCCTCACACACACACTCTCCCTCACACACACACTCTCCCTCACACACACACTCTGCCTCACACACACACTCTCCCTCACACACACACTCTCCCTCACACACACACTCTCCCTCACACACACACTCTCCCTCACACACACACTCTCCCTCACACACACACTCTCCCTCACACACACACTCTCCCTCACACACACACTCTCCCTCACACACACTCTCCCTCACACACACACTCTGCCTCACACACACACTCTGCCTCACACACACACTCTGCCTCACACACACACTCTCCCTCACACACACACTCTCCCTCACACACTCGCTCTCCCTCTCACACACGCTCTTCCTCACACACACGCTCTCCCTCACACACACACTCTCCCTCACACACACACTCTCCCTCACACACACGCTCTCCCTCACACACACGCTCTCCCTCACACACACTCTCTCCCTCACACACACACACACACGCTCTCCCTCACACACACTCTCTCCCACACACACACACACACACACGCTCTCCCTCACACACACACTCTCCCTCACACACACACTCTCCCTCACACACACACTCTCCCTCACACACACACTCTCCCTCACACACACACTCTCCCTCACACACACACTCTCCCTCACACACACACTCTCCCTCACACACACACTCTCCCTCACACACACACTCTCCCTCACACACACACTCTCCCTCACACACACGCTCTCCCTCACACACACACTCTGCCTCACACACACTCTCTCCCTCACACACACACTCTCCCTCACACACACACTCTCCCTCACACACACACTCTCCCTCACACACACTCTCTCCTCACACACACACTCTGCCTCACACACACACTCTGCCTCACACACAAACTCTCCCTCACACACACACTCTCCCTCACACACACACTCTCCCTCACACACACACTCTCCCTCACACACACACTCTCCCTCACACACACACTCTCCCTCACACACACACTCTCCCTCACACACACACTCTCCCTCACACACACGCTCTCCATCACACACACGCTCTCCCTCACACACACACACACACGCTCTCCCTCACACACACACTCTCCCTCACACACACACTCTCCCTCACACACACGCTCTCCCTCACACACACACACACACACTCTCCCTCACACACACACTCTCCCTCACACACACACTCTCCCTTACACACACACTCTCCCTCACACACACACTCTCCCTCACACACACACTCTCCCTCACACACACACTCTCCCTCACACACACTCCCTCACACACACTCTCCGTCACACACACTCTGCCTCACACACACACTCTCCCTCACACACACACTCTCCCTCACACACACACTCTCCCTCACACACACACTCTCCTTCACACACACACTCTGCCTCACACACACACTCTGCCTCACACACACACTCTGCCTCACACACACTCTCTCCCTCACACACACACTCCCCCTCACACACACACTCTCCCTCACACACACACTCTGCCTCACACACACACTCTCCCTCACACACATGCTCTCCCTCACACACACACTCTGCCTCACACACACTCTCTCCCTCACACACACACTCTCCCTCACACACACACTCTCCCTCACACACACACTCTCCCTCACACACACTCTCCCTCACACACACACTCTGCCTCACACACACACTCTGCCTCACACACACACTCTGCCTCACACACACACTCTCACTCACACACACACTCTCCCTCACACACACGCTCTCCCTCACACACACACTCTCCCTCACACACACGCTCTCCCTCACACACACACACACACGCTCTCCCTCACACACACACTCTCCCTCACACACACACTCTCCCTCACACACACTCTCTCCCTCACACAAACACTCTCCCTCACACACACACTCTCCCTCACACACACTCTCCCTCACACACACACTCTCCCTCACACACACACTCTCCCTCACACACACACTCTCCCTCACACACACGCTCTCCCTCACACACACGCTCTCCCTCACACACACACAGACACACTCTCCCTCACACACACACTCTCCCTCACACACACTCTCCCTCACACACACACTCTCCCTCACACACACGCTCTCCCTCACACACACACACACACACTCTCCCTCACACACAAACTCTCCCTCACACACACGCTCTCCCTCACACACACACTCTCCATCACACACACACTCTCCATCACACACACACTCTCTCTCTCACACACACTCTCTCTCTCTCACACACACTCTCCCTCACACACACACTCTCCCTCACACACACACTCTCCCTCACACACACACACTCCCTCACACACACACTCTCCATCACACACACACTCTGCCTCACACACACACACTCTCCCTCACACACACACTCTCCCTCACACACACTCTCCCTCACACACACACTCTCCCTCACACACACTCTCCCTCACACACACACTCTCCCTCACACACACTCTCTCCCTCACACACACTCTCTCCCTCACACACACACTCTCCCTCACACACACACTCTCCCTCACACACACACTCTCCCTCACACACACGCTCTCCCTCACACACACGCTCTCCCTCACACACACTCTCTCCCTCACACACACTCTCCCTCACACACACGCTCTCCCTCACACACACACACACGCTCTCCCTCACACACAAACTCTCCCTCACACACACACTCTCCCTCACACACACGCTCTCCCTCACACACACTCTCTCCCTCACACACACTCTCTCCCTCACACACACACACTCCCTGACACACACACACTCCCTGACACACACACACTCCCTGACACACACACACTCCCTGACACACACATGCTCTCCCTCACACACACACTCTCCCTCACACACACACTCTCCCTCACACACACACTCTCCCTCACACACACACTCTCCCTCACACACACTCTCTCCCTCACACACACACTCTCCCTCACACACACTCTCTCCCTCACACACACACACACACGCTCTCCCTCACACACACTCTCTCCCTCACACACACACGTCCACACACACACACGCTCTCCCTCACACACACACTCTCCCTCACACACACACTCTCCCTCACACACACACTCTGCCTCACACACACTCTCCCTCACACACACACTCTCCCTCACACACACACTCTCCCTCACACACACACTCTCCCTCACACACACACTCTCCCTCACACACACACTCTCCCTCACACACACACTCTCCCTCACACACACGCTCTCCCTCACACACACACTCTGCCTCACACACACTCTCTCCCTCACACACACACTCTCCCTCACACACACACTCTCCTCACACACACACTCTGCCTCACACACACACTCTGCCTCACACACACACTCTCCCTCACACACACGCTCTCCCTCACACACACGCTCTCCCTCACACACACGCTCTCCCTCACACACACGCTCTCCCTCACACACACGCTCTCCCTCACTCACACGCTCTCCCTCACACACACACTCTCCTCACACACACACTCTCCCTCACACACACACTCTCCCTCACACACACACTCTCCCTCACACACACTCTCTCCTCACACACACACTCTGCCTCACACACACACTCTGCCTCACACACACACTCTCCCTCACACACACACTCTCCCTCACACACACACTCTCCCTCACACACACACTCTCCCTCACACACACACTCTCCCTCACACACACGCTCTCCCTCACACACACACACACACGCTCTCCCTCACACACACACTCTCCCTCACACACACTCTCCCTCACACACACGCTCTCCCTCACACACACACACACACACTCTCCCTCACACACACACTCTCCCTCACACACACACTCTCCCTTACACACACACTCTCCCTCACACACACACTCTCCCTCACACACACACTCTCCCTCACACACACACTCTCCTCACACACACTCCCTCACACACACTCTCCGTCACACACACTCTGCCTCACACACACACTCTCCCTCACACACACACTCTCCCTCACACACACACTCTCCCTCACACACACACTCTGCCTCACACACACACTCTGCCTCACACACACACTCTGCCTCACACACACTCTCTCCCTCACACACACACTCCCCCTCACACACACACTCTCCCTCACACACACACTCTGCCTCACACACACACTCTCCCTCACACACATGCTCTCCCTCACACACACACTCTGCCTCACACACACTCTCTCCCTCACACACACACTCTCCCTCACACACACACTCTCCCTCACACACACACTCTCCCTCACACACACTCTCCCTCACACACACACTCTGCCTCACACACACACTCTGCCTCACACACACACTCTGCCTCACACACACACTCTCACTCACACACACACTCTCCCTCACACACACCTCACACACACACACACACGCTCTCCCTCACACACACACTCTCCCTCACACACACACTCTCCCTCACACACACTCTCTCCCTCACACACACACTCTCCCTCACACACACACTCTCCCTCACACACACTCTCCCTCACACACACACTCTCCCTCACACACACACTCTCCCTCACACACACACTCTCCCTCACACACACGCTCTCCCTCACACACACGCTCTCCCTCACACACACACAGACACACTCTCCCTCACACACACACTCTCCCTCACACACACGCTCTCCCTCACACACACACACACACACTCTCCCTCACACACAAACTCTCCCTCACACACACGCTCTCCCTCACACACACACTCTCCATTACACACACACTCTCCATCACACACACACTCTGCCTCACACACACACTCTCCCTCACACACACACTCTCCCTCACACACACTCTCCCTCACACATACACTCTCTCTCTCACACACACTCTCTCTCTCTCACACACACTCTCCCTCTCACACACACTCTCCCTCACACACACACTCTCCATCACACACACACTCTGCCTCACACACACACTCTCCCTCACACACACACTCTCCCTCACACACACACTCTCCCTCACACACACTCTCCCTCACACACACACTCTCCCTCACACACACACTCTCCCTCACACACACTCTCTCCCTCACACACACTCTCTCCCTCACACACACTCTCTCCCTCACACACACACTCTCCCTCACACACACACTCTCCCTCACACACACACTCTCCCTCACACACACACTCTCCCTCACACACACACTCTCCCTCACACACACACTCTCCCTCACACACACACTCTCCCTCACACACACGCTCTCCCTCACACACACGCTCTCCCTCACACACACTCTCTCCCTCACACACACGCTCTGCCTCACACACACGCTCTCCCTCACACACACGCTCTCCCTCACACACACACTCTCCCTCACACACACACTCTCCCTCACACACACACTCTCCCTCACACACACACTCTCCCTCACACACACACTCTGCCTCACACACACACTCTGCCTCACACACACACTCTCCCTCACACACACTCTCTCCCTCACACACACACTCTCCCTCACACACACACTCTCCCTCACACACACACTTTCCCTCACACACACACTCTCCCTCTCACACACACTCTCCCTCTCACACACACTCTCCCTCACACACACTCTCTCCCTCACACACACACTCTCCCTCACACACACACTCTCCCTCACACACACGCTCTCACTCACACACACGCTCTCCCTCACACACACACACACACGCTCTCCCTCACACACACACTCTGCCTCACACACACGCTCTCCCTCACACACACACTCTGCCTCACACACACACTCTCCCTCACACACACACTCTCCCTCACACACACACTCTGCCTCACACACACACTCTCCCTCACACACACTCTCTCCCTCACACACACACTCTCCCTCACACACACACTCTCCCTCACACACACACTCTCCCTCACACACACACTCTCCCTCTCACACACACTCTCCCTCACACACACACTCTCCCTCACACACACGCTCTCCCTCACACACACACACACACGCTCTCCCTCACACACACACTCTCCCTCACACACACGCTCTCCCTCACACACACACACACACGCTCTCCCTCACACACACTCTCCCTCACACACACACTCTCCCTCACACACACTCTCTCCCTCACACACACACTCTCCCTCACACACACACTCTCCCTCACACACACACTCTCCCTCACACACACACTCTCCCTCACACACACACTCTCCCTCACACACACGCTCTCCCTCACACACACACACACACGCTCTCCCTCACACACACAGTCTCCCTCACACACACACTCTCCCTCACACACACGCTCTCCCTCACACACACACACACACTCTCCCTCACACACACACTCTCCCTCACACACACACTCTCCCTCACACACACACTCTCCCTCACACACACACTCTCCCTCACACACACACTCTCCCTCACACACACACTCTCCCTCACACACACGCTCTCCCTCACACACACACACACACACGCTCTCCCTCACACACACACTCTCCCTCACACACACACTCTCCCTCACACACACACTCTGCCTCACACACACACTCTCCCTCACACACATGCTCTCCCTCACACACACACTCTGCCTCACACACACACTCTGCCTCACACACACTCTCTCCCTCACACACACACTCTCCCTCACACACACAATCTCCCTCGCACACACACTCTCCCTCACACACACCCTCTGCCTCACACACACACTCTGCCTCACACACACACTCTCCCTCACACACACTCTCTCCCTCACACACACACTCTCCCTCACACACACACTCTCCCTCACACACACGCTCTCCCTCTCACACACACACACACGCTCTCCCTCACACACACACTCTCCCTCACACACACACTCTCCCTCACACACACACTCTCCCTCACACACACACTCTCCCTCACACACACGCTCTCCCTCACACACACACACACACACGCTCTCCCTCACACACACACTCTCCCTCACACACACACTCTCCCTCACACACACACTCTGCCTCACACACACACTCTCCCTCACACACACTCTCCCTCACACACACACTCTCCCTCACACACACACTCTCCCTCACACACACTCCCTCACACACACTCTCCGTCACACACACTCTGCCTCACACACACACTCTCCCTCACACACACACTCTCCCTCACACACACACTCTCCCTCACACACACACTCTCCTTCACACACACACTCTGCCTCACACACACACTCTGCCTCACACACACACTCTGCCTCACACACACTCTCTCCCTCACACACACACTCCCCCTCACACACACACTCTCCCTCACACACACACTCTGCCTCACACACACACTCTCCCTCACACACATGCTCTCCCTCACACACACACTCTGCCTCACACACACTCTCTCCCTCACACACACACTCTCCCTCACACACACACTCTCCCTCACACACACTCTCCCTCACACACACTCTCCCTCACACACACACTCTGCCTCACACACACACTCTGCCTCACACACACACTCTGCCTCACACACACACTCTCACTCACACACACACTCTCCCTCACACACACGCTCTCCCTCACACACACACTCTCCCTCACACACACGCTCTCCCTCACACACACACACACACGCTCTCCCTCACACACACACTCTCCCTCACACACACACTCTCCCTCACACACACTCTCTCCCTCACACACACACTCTCCCTCACACACACACTCTCCCTCACACACACTCTCCCTCACACACACACTCTCCCTCACACACACACTCTCCCTCACACACACACTCTCCCTCACACACACACTCTCCCTCACACACACGCTCTCCCTCACACACACGCTCTCCCTCACACACACACAGACACACTCTCCCTCACACACACACTCTCCCTCACACACACTCTCCCTCACACACACACTCTCCCTCACACACACGCTCTCCCTCACACACACACACACACACTCTCCCTCACACACAAACTCTCCCTCACACACACGCTCTCCCTCACACACACACTCTCCATCACACACACACTCTCCATCACACACACACTCTCTCTCTCACACACACTCTCTCTCTCTCACACACACTCTCCCTCACACACACACTCTCCCTCACACACACACTCTCCCTCACACACACACACTCCCTCACACACACACTCTCCATCACACACACACTCTGCCTCACACACACACACTCTCCCTCACACACACACTCTCCCTCACACACACTCTCCCTCACACACACACTCTCCCTCACACACACTCTCCCTCACACACACACTCTCCCTCACACACACTCTCTCCCTCACACACACTCTCTCCCTCACACACACACTCTCCCTCACACACACTCTCTCCCTCACACACACTCTCTCCCTCACACACACTCTCTCCCTCACACACACACTCTCCCTCACACACACACTCTCCCTCACACACACACTCTCCCTCACACACACACTCTCCCTCACACACACGCTCTCCCTCACACACACGCTCTCCCTCACACACACTCTCTCCCTCACACACACTCTCCCTCACACACACGCTCTCCCTCACACACACACACACGCTCTCCCTCACACACAAACTCTCCCTCACACACACACTCTCCCTCACACACACACTCTCCCTCACACACACGCTCTCCCTCACACACACTCTCTCCCTCACACACACTCTCTCCCTCACACACACACACTCCCTGACACACACACACTCCCTGACACACACACACTCCCTGACACACACACACTCCCTGACACACACATGCTCTCCCTCACACACACACTCTCCCTCACACACACACTCTCCCTCACACACACACTCTCCCTCACACACACACTCTCCCTCACACACACTCTCTCCCTCACACACACACTCTCCCTCACACACACTCTCTCCCTCACACACACACACACACGCTCTCCCTCACACACACTCTCTCCCTCACACACACACACACACACACGCTCTCCCTCACACACACACTCTCCCTCACACACACACTCTCCCTCACACACACACTCTGCCTCACACACACTCTCCCTCACACACACACTCTCCCTCACACACACACTCTCCCTCACACACACACTCTCCCTCACACACACACTCTCCCTCACACACACACTCTCCCTCACACACACACTCTCCCTCACACACACGCTCTCCCTCACACACACACTCTGCCTCACACACACTCTCTCCCTCACACACACACTCTCCCTCACACACACACTCTCCCTCACACACACACTCTGCCTCACACACACACTCTGCCTCACACACACACTCTCCCTCACACACACGCTCTCCCTCACACACACGCTCTCCCTCACACACACGCTCTCCCTCACACACACACTCTCCCTCACTCACACACACACACGCTCTCCCTCACACACACGCTCTCCCTCACACACACTCTCTCCCTCACACACACACTCTGCCTCACACACACACTCTGCCTCACTCACACGCTCTCCCTCACTCACACGTTCTCCCTCACTCACACACTCTGCCTCACACACACACTCTGCCTCACTCACACGCTCTCCCTCACTCACACGCTCTCCCTCACTCACACGTTCTCCCTCACTCACACTCTCTCCCTCACACACACACTCTCCCTCACACACACACTCTCCCTCACACACACACACTCCCTCACACACACACTCCCTCACACACACACTCCCTCACACACACACTCCCTCACACACACACTCTCCTGACACACACACTCTCTCCCTCACACACACACTCTCCCTCACACACACACTCTCCCTCACACACACACTCTCCCTCACACACACACTCCCTCACACACACACTCCCTCACACACACTCTCCCTCACACACACACTCTCCCTCACACACACACTCTCCCTCACACACACACACACACGCTCTCCCTCACACACACACTCTCCCTCACACACACTCTCTCCCTCACACACACACTCTCCCTCACACACACACTCTCCCTCACACACACACTCTGCCTCACACACACACTCTCCCTCACACACACACTCTCCCTCACACACACACTCTCCCTCACACACACACTCTCCCTCACACACACACACTCCCTCACACACACACTCCCTCACACACACACTCCCTCACACACACACTCCCTCACACACACACTCCCTCACACACACTCTCCCTCACACACACACTCTCCCTCACACACACACACTCCCTCACACACACACTCTCCCTGACACACACACTCTCTCCCTCACACACACACTTTCCTCACACACACACTTTCCTCACACACACACTCTCCCTCACACACACACTCTCCCTCACACACACACTCTCCCTGACACACACACTCTCTCCCTCACACACACACTCTCCCTCACACACACACTCTCCCTCACACACACACTCTCCCTCACACACACACTCTCCCTCAAACACACACTCTCCCTCACACACACACTCTCCCTCACACACACACTCTCCCTCACACACACTCTCTCCCTCACACACACACTCTCCCTCACACACACACTCTCCCTCACACACACACTCTCCCTCATACAAACACTCTGCCTCACACACACACTCTCCCTCACACACACACTCTCCCTCTCACACACACTCTCCCTCTCACACACGCTCTCCTTCACACACACACTCTCCCTCACACACACGCTCTCCCTCACACACACGCTCTCCCTCACACACACACTCTCCCTCACACACACACTCTCCCTCACACACACACTCTGCCTCACACACACACTCTCCCTCACACACACACTCTCCCTCTCACACACGCTCTCCCTCACACACACACTCTCCCTCACACACACACTCTGCCTCACACACACACTCTGCCTCACACACACACTCTGCCTCACACACACACTCTGCCTCACACACACACTCACCCTCACACACAAAGTCTGCCTCACACACACGCTCTCCCTCACACACACACACACGCTCTCCCTCACACACACTCTCTCCCTCACACAGACACTCTGCCTCACACACACAGTCTCCCTCACACACACAGTCTCCCTCACACACACGCTCTCCCTCACACACACTCTCTCCCTCACACACACTCTCTCCCTCACACACACACTCTGCCTCACACACACACTCTCCCTCACACACACACTCTCCCTCACACACACGCTCTCCCTCACACACAAACTCTCCCTCACACACACTCTCCCTCACACACACACTCTCCCTCACACACACACTCTCCCTCACACACAAACTCTCCCTCACACACACACTCTCCCTCACACACACACTCTCCCTCACACACACACACACACACACGCTCTCCCTCACACACAAACTCTCCCTCACACACACACTCTCCCTCACACACACACTCTCCCTCACACACACAGTCTCCCTCACACACACACTCTCCCTCACACACACAGTCTCCCTCACACACACTGTCTCCCTCACACACACGCTCTCCCTCACACACACGCTCTCCCTCACACACACACTCTGCCTCACACACACACTCTCCCTCACACACACGCTCTCCCTCACACACACGCTCTCCCTCACACACACACTCTCCCTCACACACACACTCTCCCTCACACACACACTCTCCCTCACACACACACTCTCCCTCACACACACACTCTCCCTCACACACACACTCTCCCTCACACACACACTCTCCCTCACACACACACTCTGCCTCACACACACACTCTCCCTCACACACACACTCTCCCTCACACACACTCTCTCCCTCACACACACACTCTGCCTCAAACACACACTCTGCCTCACACACACACTCTGCCTCACACACACACTCTGCCTCACACACACACTCTGCCTCACACACAAACTCTGCCTCACACACACACTCTCCCTCACACACAAACTCTGCCTCACACACACACTCTGCCTCACACACACACTCTGCCTCACACACACGCTCTCCCTCACACACACGCTCTCCCTCACACACACGCTCTCCCTCACACACACACTCTCCCTCACACACACTCTCTGCCTCACACACACGCTCTCCCTCACACACACGCTCTCCCTCACACACACGCTCTCCCTCACACACACTCTCTCCCTCACACACACGCTCTCCCTCACACACACACACACACGCTCTCCCTCACACACAAACTCTCCCTCACACAAACACTCTCCCTCACACACACACTCTCCCTCACACACACAAACTCTCCCTCACACACACTCTCTCCCTCACATACACACTCTGCCTCACACACACACTCTCCCTCACACACACACTCTCCCTCACACACACTCTCTCCCTCACATACACACTCTGCCTCACACACACACTCTGCCTCACACACACACTCTCCCTCACACACAAACTCTGCCTCACACACACACTCTGCCTCACACACACACTCTGCCTCACACACACGCTCTCCCTCACACACACACTCTGCCTCACACACACACTCTCCCTCACACACAAAGTCTGCCTCACACACACGCTCTCCCTCACACACACGCTCTCCCTCACACACACACACACACACGCTCTCCCTCACACACACTCTCTCCCTCACACACACACTCTGCCTCACACACACAGTCTCCCTCACACACACGCTCTCCCTCACACACACGCTCTCCCTCACACACACACTCTCCCTCACACACACACTCTCCCTCACACACACACTCTCCCTCACACACACACTCTCCCTCACACACACACTCTCCCTCACACACACACTCTCCCTCACACACACACTCTCCCTCACACACATCACTCTCCCTCACACACAAACTCTCCCTCACACACACACTCTCCCTCACACACACACTCTCCCTCACACACACGCTCTCCCTCACACACACACACACACACGCTCTCCCTCACACACAAACTCTCCCTCACACACACACTCTCCCTCACACACACACTCTCCCTCACACACACACTCTCCCTCACACACACACTCTCCCTCACACACACACTCTCCCTCACACACACACTCTCCCTCACACACACACTCTCCCTCAAACACACACTCTCCCTCACACACACGCTCTCCCTCACACACACACTCTGCCTCACACACACACTCTCCGTCACACCCACTCTGCCTCACACACACACTCTCCCTCACACACACACTCTCCCTCACACACACACTCTCCCTCACACACACACTCTCCCTCACACACACACTCTCCCTCACACACACACTCTCCCTCACACACACACTCTGCCTCACACACACTCTCTCCCTCACACACACACTCTCCCTCACACACACACTCTCCCTCACACACACACTCTCCCTCACACACACACTCTGCCTCACACACACACTCTCCGTCACACACACTCTCCCTCACACACACACTCTCCCTCACACACACACTCTCCCTCACACACACACTCTCCCTCACACACACGCTCTCCCTCACACACACACTCTGCCTCACACACACACTCTCCGTCACACACACTCTGCCTCACACACACTCTCTCCCTCACACACACACTCTCCCTCACACACACTCTCTCCCTCACACACACGCTCTCCCTCACACACACGCTCTGCCTCACACACACACTCTCCCTCACACACACACTCTCCCTCACACACACACTCTCCCTCACACACACACTCTCCCTCACACACACTCTCTCCCTCACACACACGCTCTCCCTCACACACACGCTCTGCCTCACACACACTCTCTCCCTCACACACACGCTCTCCCTCACACACACACTCTGCCTCACACACACACTCTCCCTCACACACACACTCTCCCTCATACACACACTCTCCCTCATACACACACTCTCCCTCACACACACGCTCTCCCTCACACACACGCTCTCCCTCACACACACACACACACACGCTCTCCCTCACACACAAACTCTCCCTCACACACACACTCTCCCTCACACACACACTCTCCCTCACACACACACTCTCCCTCACACACACACTCTCCTTCACACACACACTCTCCCTCACACACACACTCTCCCTCACACACACACTCTCCCTCACACACACACTCTCCCTCACACACACACTCTCCCTCACACACACACTCTCCCTCACACACACACACACACACACTCTCCCTCACACACACGCTCTCCCTCACACACACGCTCTCCCTCACACACACACACACACACTCTCCCTCACACACAAACTCTCCCTCACACACACGCTCTCCCTCACACACACACTCTCCCTCACACACACACTCTCCCTCACACACACACTCTCCCTCACACACACTCTCCCTCACATACACACTCTCTCTCTCACACACACACTCTGCCTCACACACACACTCTCCCTCACACACACACTCTCCCTCACACACACACTCTCCCTCACACACACACTCTCCCTCACACACACGCTCTCCCTCACACACACGCTCTCCCTCACACACACACTCTCCCTCACACACACGCTCTCCCTCACACACAAACTCTCCCTCACACAAACACTCTCCCTCACACACACACTCTCCCTCACACACACACTCTCCCTCACACACACAAACTCTCCCTCACACACACTCTCTCCCTCACATACACACTCTGCCTCACACACACACTCTCCCTCACACACATACTCTCCCTCACACACACTCTCTCCCTCACATACACACTCTGCCTCACACACACACTCTGCCTCACACACACACTCTCCCTCACACACAAACTCTGCCTCACACACACACTCTGCCTCACACACACACTCTGCCTCACACACACGCTCTCCCTCACACACACACTCTGCCTCACACACACACTCTGCCTCACACACAAAGTCTGCCTCACACACACACTCTCCCTCATACACACGCTCTCCCTCACACACACGCTCTCCCTCACACACACGCTCTCCCTCACACACACACACACACACGCTCTCCCTCACACACACTCTCTCCCTCACACACACACTCTGCCTCACACACACAGTCTCCCTCACACACACGCTCTCCCTCACACACACGCTCTCCCTCACACACACGCTCTCCCTCACACACACGCTCTCCCTCACACACACACTCTCCCTCACACACACACTCTCCCTCACACACATCACTCTCCCTCACACACAAACTCTCCCTCACACACACACTCTCCCTCACACACACACTCTCCCTCACACACACGCTCTCCCTCACACACACACACACACACGCTCTCCCTCACACACAAACTCTCCCTCACACACACACTCTCCCTCACACACACACTCTCCCTCACACACACACTCTCCCTCACACACACACTCTCCCTCACACACACACTCTCCCTCACACACACACTCTCCCTCACACACACACTCTCCCTCACACACACACTCTCCCTCACACACACACTCTCCCTCACACACACACTCTCCCTCACACACACACTCTCCCTCACAGACACACTCTCCCTCACACACACACTCTCCCTCACACACACACTCTGCCTCACACACACACTCTCCGTCACACACACTCTGCCTCACACACACACTCTCCCTCACACTCACACTCTCCCTCACACACACACTCTCCCTCACACACACACTCTCCCTCACACACACACTCTGCCTCACACACACTCTCTCCCTCACACACACACTCTCCCTCACACACACACTCTCCCTCACACACACACTCTCCCTCACACACACACTCTGCCTCACACACACACTCTCCCTCACACACACAGTCTCCCTCACACACACACTCTCCGTCACACACACTCTCCCTCACACACACACTCTCCCTCACACACACACTCTCCCTCACACACACACTCTCCCTCACACACACACTCTCCCTCACACACACACTCTCCCTCACACACACACTCTGCCTCACACACACACTCTCCCTCACACACACACTCTCCCTCACACACACACTCTGCCTCACACACACACTCTCCCTCACACACACTCTCTCCCTCACACACACACTCTGCCTCACACACACACTCTGCCTCACACACACACTCTGCCTCACACACACACTCTGCCTCACACACACACTCTCCCTAACACACACACTCTGCCTCACACACACACTCTCCCTCACACACACACTCTCCTTCACACACACACTCTCCCTCACACACACACTCTCCCTCACACACACACTCTCCCTCACACACACACTCTCCCTCACACACACACTCTCCCTCACACACACACACTCCCTCACACACACACTCTCCCTCACACACACGCTCTCCCTCACACACACACACACACACTCTCCCTCACACACAAACTCTCCCTCACACACACGCTCTCCCTCACACACACACTCTCCCTCACACACACACTCTCCCTCACACACACACTCTCCCTCACACACACGCTCTCCCTCACACACACACACACACACTCTCCCTCACACACAAACTCTCCCTCACACACACGCTCTCCCTCACACACACACTCTCCCTCACACACACACTCTCCCTCACACACACACTCTCCCTCACACACACACTCTCCCTCACACACACTCTCCCTCACATACACACTCTCTCTCTCACACACACACTCTGCCTCACACACACACACTCTCCCTCACACACACACTCTCCCTCACACACACGCTCTCCCTCACACACACGCTCTCCCTCACACACACGCTCTCCCTCACACACACACTCTCCCTCACACACACGCTCTCCCTCACACAAACTCTCCCTCACACAAACACTCTCCCTCACACACACACTCTCCCTCACACACACACTCTCCCTCACACACACAAACTCTCCCTCACACACACTCTCTCCCTCACATACACACTCTGCCTCACACACACACTCTCCCTCACACACATACTCTCCCTCACACACACTCTCTCCCTCACACACACGCTCTCCCTCACATACACACTCTGCCTCACACACACACTCTGCCTCACACACACACTCTCCCTCACACACAAACTCTGCCTCACACAGACACTCTGCCTCACACACACACTCTGCCTCACACACACGCTCTCCCTCACACACACACTCTGCCTCACACACACACTCTCCCTCACACACAAAGTCTGCCTCACACACACACTCTCCCTCATACACACGCTCTCCCTCACACACACGCTCTCCCTCACACACACGCTCTCCCTCACACACACACACACACACGCTCTCCCTCACACACACTCTCTCCCTCACACACACACTCTGCCTCACACACACAGTCTCCCTCACACACACGCTCTCCCTCACACACACGCTCTCCCTCACACACACGCTCTCCCTCACACACACACTCTCCCTCACACACACACTCTCCCTCACACACATCACTCTCCCTCACACACAAACTCTCCCTCACACACACGCTCTCCCTCACACACACTCTCTCCCTCACACACACACTCTGCCTCACACACACACTCTCCCTCACACACACACTCTCCCTCACACACACACTCTCCCTCACACACACACTCTCCCTCACACACACACTCTGCCTCACACACACTCTCTCCCTCACACACACACTCTCCCTCACACACACACTCTCCCTCACACACACACTCTGCCTCACACACACACTCTCCGTCACACACACTCTCCCTCACACACACACTCTCCCTCACACACACACTCTCCCTCACACACACACTCTCCCTCACACACACACTCTCCCTCACACACACACTCTCCCTCACACACACACTCTGCCTCACACACACACTCTCCCTCACACACACACTCTCCCTCACACACACACTCTGCCTCACACACACACTCTCCCTCACACACACTCTCTCCCTCACACACACACTCTGCCTCACACACACACTCTGCCTCACACACACACTCTGCCTCACACACACACTCTGCCTCACACACACACTCTCCCTAACACACACACTCTGCCTCACACACACACTCTCACTCACACACACTCTCTCCCTCACACACACGCTCTCCCTCACACACACACACACACGCTCTCCCTCACACACAAACTCTCCCTCACACACACACTCTCCCTCACACACACACTCTCCCTCACACACACACTCTCCCTCACACACACTCTCTCCCTCACACACACGCTCTCCCTCACACACACACTCTGCCTCACACACACACTCTCCGTCACACACACTCTGCCTCACACACACTCTCTCCCTCACACACACACTCTCCCTCACACACACTCCCTCACACACACTCTCCGTCGCACACACTCTCCCTCACACACACACTCTCCCTCACACACACACTCTCCCTCACACACACACTCTCCCTCACACACACACTCTCCCTCACACACACTCTCTCCCTCACACACACTCTCTCCCTCACACACACACTCTCCCTCACACACACACTCTCCCTCACACACACACTCTCCCTCACACACACACTCTGCCTCACACACACACTCTCCCTCACGCACACACTCTCCCTCACACACACACTCTCCCTCACACACACACTCTGCCTCACACACACTCTCTCCCTCACACACACGCTCTCCCTCACACACACACTCTCCCTCACACACACACTCTCCCTCACACACACACTCTCCCTCACACACACACTCTCCCTCACACACACACTCTCCCTCACACACACACTCTCCCTCACACACACACTCTCCCTCACACACACACTCTCCCTCACACACACACTCTCCCTCACACACACACTCTCCCTCACACACACACTCTCCCTCACACACACACTCTCCCTCACACACACACTCTGCCTCACACACACACTCTCCCTCACACACACACTCTCCCTCACACACACTCTCTCCCTCACACACACTCTCTCCCTCACACACACACTCTCCCTCACACACACACTCTCCCTCACACACACACTCTCCCTCACACACACACTCTCCCTCACACACACACTCTCCCTCACACACACACACACACGCTCTCCCTCACACACACACTCTCCCTCACACACACACTCTCCCTCACACACACACACTCCCTCACACACACACACACACACTCTCCCTCACACACACACACACACGCTCTCCCTCACACACACACTCTCCCTCACACACACGCTCTCCCTCACACACACACACACACACTCTCCCTCACACACAAACTCTCCCTCACACACAAACTCTCCCTCACACACACGCTCTCCCTCACACACACACTCTCCCTCACACACACACTCTGCCTCACACACACACTCTCCCTCACACACACACTCTGCCTCACACACACGCTCTCCCTCACACACACTCCCTCACACACACTCTCCGTCACACACACTCTCCCTCACACACACACTCTCCCTCACACACACACTCTCCCTCACACACACACTCTCCCTCACACACACACTCTCCCTCACACACACACTCTCCCTCACACACACTCTCTCCCTCACACACACTCTCTCCCTCACACACACACTCTCCCTCACACACACACTCTCCCTCACACACACACTCTGCCTCACACACACACTCTGCCTCACACACACACTCTCCCTCACACACACACTCTCCCTCACACACACTCTCTCCCTCACACACACGCTCTCCCTCACACACACACTCTCCCTCACACACACACTCTCCCTCACACACACACTCTCCCTCACACACACACTCTCCCTCACACACACACTCTCCCTCACACACACACTCTCCCTCACACACACACTCTCCCTCACACACACACTCTCCCTCACACACACACTCTGCCTCACACACACACTCTCCCTCACACACACTCTCTCCCTCACACACACACTCTCCCTCACACACACACTCTCCCTCACACACACACTCTCCCTCACACACACACTCTCCCTCACACACACACTCTCCCTCACACACACACACACACGCTCTCCCTCACACACACACTCTCCCTCACACACACACTCTCCCTCACACACACGCCCTCCCTCACACACACACACACACACTCTCCCTCACACACAAACTCTCCCTCACACACACGCTCTCCCTCACACACACACTCTCCCTCACACACACACTCTGCCTCACACACACACTCTGCCTCACACACACACTCTCCCTCACACACACTCTCCCTCACATACACACTCTCTCTCTCACACACACACTCTGCCTCACACACACACTCTCCCTCACACACACACTCTCCCTCACACACACACTCTCCCTCACACACACGCTCTCCCTCACACACACGCTCTCTCTCACACACACACTCTCCCTCACACACACGCTGTCCCTCTCACACACTCTCTCCATCACACACACACTCTCTCCCTCACACACACACTCTCCCTCACACACACACTCACCCTCACACACACTCTCTCCCTCACAGACGCTCTCCCTCACACACACTCTCTCCCTCACACACACACTCTCCCTCACACACACACTCACCCTCACACACACTCTCTCCCTCACAGACGCTCTCCCTCACACACACACACTCCCTCACACACACACTCTCCCTCACACACACACTCGCTCACACACACACTCCCTCACACACACACTCCCTCACACACACACTCCCTCACACACACACTCCCTCACACACACACTCTCCCTCACACACACACTCTCCCTCACACACACACTCTCCCTCACACACACTCTCTCCCTCACACACACTCTCTCCCTCACAGACGCTCTCCCTCACACACACACACTCCCTCACACACACACTGCCTCACACACACACTCTCCCTCACACACACTCTCTCCCTCACACACACGCTCTCCCTCACACACACGCTCTCCCTCACACACACACTCTCCCTCACACACACACTCTCCCTCACACACACTCTCTCCCTCACACACACACTCTGCCTCACACACACGCTCTCCCTCACACACACGCTCTCCCTCACACACACTCTCTCCCTCACACACAAAGTCTGCCTCACACACACGCTCTCCCTCACACACACACTCTCCCTCACACACACACTCTCCCTCACACACACACTCTCCCTCACACACACACACACACGCTCTCCCTCACACACACACTCTCCCTCACACACACACTCTCCCTCACACACACGCCCTCCCTCACACACACACACACACACTCTCCCTCACACACAAACTCTCCCTCACACACACGCTCTCCCTCACACACACACTCTCCCTCACACACACACTCTGCCTCACACACACACTCTGCCTCACACACACACTCTCCCTCACACACACTCTCCCTCACATACACACTCTCTCTCTCACACACACACTCTGCCTCACACACACACTCTCCCTCACACACACACTCTCCCTCACACACACACTCTCCCTCACACACACGCTCTCCCTCACACACACGCTCTCTCTCACACACACACTCTCCCTCACACACACGCTGTCCCTCTCACACACTCTCTCCATCACACACACACTCTCTCCCTCACACACACACTCTCCCTCACACACACACTCACCCTCACACACACTCTCTCCCTCACAGACGCTCTCCCTCACACACACTCTCTCCCTCACACACACACTCTCCCTCACACACACACTCACCCTCACACACACTCTCTCCCTCACAGACGCTCTCCCTCACACACACACACTCCCTCACACACACACTCTCCCTCACACACACACTCGCTCACACACACACTCCCTCACACACACACTCCCTCACACACACACTCCCTCACACACACACTCCCTCACACACACACTCTCCCTCACACACACACTCTCCCTCACACACACTCTCTCCCTCACACACACTCTCTCCCTCACAGACGCTCTCCCTCACACACACACACTCCCTCACACACACACTGCCTCACACACACACTCTCCCTCACACACACTCTCTCCCTCACACACACGCTCTCCCTCACACACACGCTCTCCCTCACACACACACTCTCCCTCACACACACACTCTCCCTCACACACACTCTCTCCCTCACACACACACTCTGCCTCACACACACGCTCTCCCTCACACACACGCTCTCCCTCACACACACTCTCTCCCTCACACACAAAGTCTGCCTCACACACACACTCTCCCTCACACACACGCTCTCCCTCACACACACGCTCTCCCTCACACACACGCTCTCCCTCACACACACACTCTCCCTCACACACACTCTCTCCCTCACACACACGCTCTCCCTCACACACACACTCTCCCTCACACACACACTCTCCCTCACACACACACTCTCCCTCACACACACACTCTCCCTCACACACACACTCTCCCTCACACACACACTCTCCCTCACACACACACTCTCCCTCACACACACACTCTCCCTCACACACACACTCTGCCTCACACACACACTCTCCCTCACACACACTCTCTCCCTCACACACACACTCTCCCTCACACACACACTCTCCCTCACACACACACTCTCCCTCACACACACACTCTCCCTCACACACACACTCTCCCTCACACACACACACACACGCTCTCCCTCACACACACACTCTCCCTCACACACACACTCTCCCTCACACACACGCCCTCCCTCACACACACACACACACACTCTCCCTCACACACAAACTCTCCCTCACACACACGCTCTCCCTCACACACACACTCTCCCTCACACACACACTCTGCCTCACACACACACTCTGCCTCACACACACACTCTCCCTCACACACACTCTCCCTCACATACACACTCTCTCTCTCACACACACACTCTGCCTCACACACACACTCTCCCTCACACACACACTCTCCCTCACACACACACTCTCCCTCACACACACGCTCTCCCTCACACACACGCTCTCTCTCACACACACACTCTCCCTCACACACACGCTGTCCCTCTCACACACTCTCTCCATCACACACACACTCTGCCTCACACACACACTCTCCCTCACACACACACACACACACACTCTCTCCCTCACACACACGCTCTCCCTCACACACACACTCTGCCTCACACACACGCTCTCCCTCACACACACACTCTCCCTCACACACACACTCTCCCTCACACACACACTCTCCCTCACACACACACACACACGCTCTCCCTCACACACACACGCTCTCCCTCACACACACACTCTCCCTCACACACACACTCTCCCTCACACACACACTCTCCCTCACACACACACTATCCCTCACACACACACTCTCCCTCACACACACACTCACCCTCACACACACTCTCTCCCTCACAGACGCTCTCCCTCACACACACTCTCTCCCTCACACACACACTCTCCCTCACACACACACTCACCCTCACACACACTCTCTCCCTCACAGACGCTCTCCCTCACACACACACACTCCCTCACACACACACTCTCCCTCACACACACACTCGCTCACACACACACTCCCTCACACACACACTCCCTCACACACACACTCCCTCACACACACACTCCCTCACACACACACTCTCCCTCACACACACACTCTCCCTCACACACACACTCTCCCTCACACACACTCTCTCCCTCACACACACTCTCTCCCTCACAGACGCTCTCCCTCACACACACACACTCCCTCACACACACACTGCCTCACACACACACTCTCCCTCACACACACTCTCTCCCTCACACACACGCTCTCCCTCACACACACGCTCTCCCTCACACACACACTCTCCCTCACACACACACTCTCCCTCACACACACTCTCTCCCTCACACACACACTCTGCCTCACACACACGCTCTCCCTCACACACACGCTCTCCCTCACACACACTCTCTCCCTCACACACAAAGTCTGCCTCACACACACACTCTCCCTCACACACACGCTCTCCCTCACACACACACTCTCCCTCACACACACGCTCTCCCTCACACACACGCTCTCCCTCACACACACTCTCTCCCTCACACACACACTCTCCCTCACACACACACTCTCCCTCACACACACACTCTCCCTCACACACACACTCCCCCTCACACACACACTCTCCCTCACCCACAAACTCTCCCTCACACACACACTCTCCCTCACACACACACTCTCCCTCACACACACGCTCTCCCTCACACACACACACACACACGCTCTCCCTCACACACACACCCTCACACACAAACTCTCCCTCACACACACACTCTCCCTCACACACACACTCTGCCTCACACACACACTCTCCCTCACACACACACTCTGCCTCACACACACGCTCTCCCTCACACACACTCCCTCACACACACTCTCCGTCACACACACTCTCCCTCACACACACACTCTCCCTCACACACACACTCTCCCTCACACACACACTCTCCCTCACACACACACTCTCCCTCACACACACACTCTCCCTCACACACACACTCTCCCTCACACACACTCTCTCCCTCACGCACACTCTCTCCCTCACACACACACTCTCCCTCACACACACACTCTCCCTCACACACACACTCTGCCTCACACACACACTCTGCCTCACACACACACTCTCCCTCACACACACACTCTCCCTCACACACACTCTCTCCCTCACACACACGCTCTCCCTCACACACACACTCTCCCTCACACACACACTCTCCCTCACACACACACTCTCCCTCACACACACACTCTCCCTCACACACACACTCTCCCTCACACACACACTCTCCCTCACACACACACTCTCCCTCACACACACACTCTCCCTCACACACACACTCTGCCTCACACACACACTCTCCCTCACACACACTCTCTCCCTCACACACACACTCTCCCTCACACACACACTCTCCCTCACACACACACTCTCCCTCACACACACACTCTCCCTCACACACACACTCTCCCTCACACACACACACACACGCTCTCCCTCACACACACACTCTCCCTCACACACACACTCTCCCTCACACACACGCCCTCCCTCACACACACACACACACACTCTCCCTCACACACAAACTCTCCCTCACACACACGCTCTCCCTCACACACACACTCTCCCTCACACACACACTCTGCCTCACACACACACTCTGCCTCACACACACACTCTCCCTCACACACACTCTCCCTCACATACACACTCTCTCTCTCACACACACACTCTGCCTCACACACACACTCTCCCTCACACACACACTCTCCCTCACACACACACTCTCCCTCACACACACGCTCTCCCTCACACACACGCTCTCCCTCACACACACGCTCTCTCTCACACACACACTCTCCCTCACATACACGCTGTCCCTCTCACACACTCTCTCCATCACACACACACTCTGCCTCACACACACACTCTCCCTCACACACACACACACACACACTCTCTCCCTCACACACACGCTCTCCCTCACACACACACTCTCCCTCACACGCACACATGTTGTATCTCTCCCTCACACACACACTCTCCCTCACACACACACTCTCCCTCACACACACACTCTCCCTCACACACACACACACACGCTCTCCCCTCACACACACACGCTCTCCCTCACACACACACTCTCCCTCACACACACACTCTCCCTCACACACACACTCTCCCTCACACACACACTCTCCCTCACACACACACTCTCCCTCACACACACACTATCCCTCACACACACACTTCCTCCCTCACACACACACTCACCCTCACACACACTCTCTCCCTCACAGACGCTCTCCCTCACACACACTCTCTCCCTCACACACACACTCTCCCTCACACACACACTCACCCTCAC
>NW_027252141.1:15000-20000 GCF_044704955.1 Pristiophorus japonicus | reverse complement strand
AGGCAGGGCTGATGGCTGAGGCCGGGTGGAGGCCACCCGCGGCCGGGAAAGTCAAAAGTCCCGTTGTGTGGAAGTCTATGAGGTCAGATTCGGCCGCCTTACCGGGCCTGCGGTTGATGGTTTCCCGCTTGGGCAAGCGAGTCGGCCCGGCAAAGTGGCCACTTGCATTTTCTGGCAAGTGTCTGCGAACAACGTTAATGAGTTGAACCTCGGCAATTGTCGGAAGTCCCGATGAAGAAATGAAAATGCCCCTTTTGCGGGGATTTGGATGCTCATGGCCGGCAGCAGGTGGCCCGACGCCCCGCCAACTTGACACTTGTCATTTCTGTCCTTGGGGGTTGGCGGGGTATCTGCACAGAGGTAGGAGGTGGCAGAATCGAGACTTGGTGAGTTTTCCAAACAAACGTCTCGAGCCTCCAGGTCTGCAGAGACCGACCAGGGCTGCCGCCCAACCGACTATTCACCCTTTTTGGGCGGGAATTTATTCCCTTTTTGCCCATTTTTCGGGTTTTTGGTCGGGCTTCAAAAGCGGCTGCCCGAGGCCTGGCAGAGGCCGGGGCATGGGCCCCGATCGCGCCAGGCGGCTCGCGCGACCCGATTAGGCCCCGAAAGGAGTCGGGAAATCGGCAGACCTTGCCGAGTTCAGCCCGCGGTGGCGGGGGGCAGGTCGGTTCGGCTCAAATCATTAACCAAAGCCGAGACTTGGTCTCGCTGGCGCAACCGAAGTGCCAGGCTGGATAACTCATTAACCAGAAGGCGGCTGGAGGCAGGCAGGGCTGATGGCTGAGGCCGGGTGGAGGCCACCCGCGGCCGGGAAAGTCAAAAGTCCCGTTGTGTGGAAGTCTATGAGGTCAGATTCGGCCGCCTTACCGGGCCTTCGGTTGATGGTTTCCCGCTTGGGCAAGCGAGTCGGCCCGGCAAAGTGGCCACTTGCATTTTCTGGCAAGTGTCTGCGAACAACGTTAATGAGTTGAACCTCGGAAATTGCCGGAAGTCCCGATGAAGAAATGAAAATGCCCCTTTTGCGGGGATTTGGATGCTCATGGCCGGCAGCAGGTGGCCCGACGCCCCGCCAACTTGACACTTGTCATTTCTGTCCTTGGGGGTTGGCGGGGTATCTGCACAGAGGTAGGAGGTGGCAGAATCGAGACTTGGTGAGTTTTCCAAACAAACGTCTCGAGCCTCCAGGTCTGCAGAGACCGACCAGGGCTGCCGCCCAACCGACTATTCACCCTTTTTGGGCGGGAATTTATTCCCTTTTTGCCCATTTTTCGGGTTTTTGGTCGGGCTTCAAAAGCGGCTGCCCGAGGCCTGGCAGAGGCCGGGGCATGGTCCCCGATCGCGCCAGGCGGCTCGCGCGACCCGATTAGGCCCCGAAAGGAGTCGGGAAATCGGCAGACCTGCCCGAGTTCAGCCCGGGGGGGGCGGGGGGCAGGTCGGTTCGGCTCAAATCATTAACCAAAGCCGAGACTTGGTCTCGCTGGCGCAACCGAAGTGCCAGGCTGGATAACTCATTAACCAGAAGGCGGCTGGAGGCAGGCAGGGCTGATGGCTGAGGCCGGGTGGAGGCCACCCGCGGCCGGGAAAGTCAAAAGTCCCGTTGTGTGGAAGTCTATGAGGTCAGATTCGGCCGCCTTACCGGGCCTTCGGTTGATGGTTTCCCGCTTGGGCAAGCGAGTCGGCCCGGCAAAGTGGCCACTTGCATTTTCTGGCAAGTGTCTGCGAACAACGTTAATGAGTTGAACCTTGGAAATTGCCGGAAGTCCCGATGAAGAAATGAAAATGCCCCTTTTGCGGGGATTTGGATGCTCATGGCCGGCAGCAGGTGGCCCGACGCCCCGCCAACTTGACACTTGTCATTTCTGTCCTTGGGGGTTGGCGGGGTATCTGCACAGAGGTAGGAGGTGGCAGAATCGAGACTTGGTGAGTTTTCCAAACAAACGTCTCGAGCCTCCAGGTCTGCAGAGACCGACCAGGGCTGCCGCCCAACCGACTATTCACCCTTTTTGGGCGGGAATTTATTCCCTTTTTGCCCATTTTTCGGGTTTTTGGTCGGGCTTCAAAAGCGGCTGCCCGAGGCCTGGCAGAGGCCGGGGCATGGGCCCCGATCGCGCCAGGCGGCTCGCGCGACCCGATTAGGCCCCGAAAGGAGTCGGGAAATCGGCAGACCTTGCCGAGTTCAGCCCGCGGTGGCGGGGGGCAGGTCGGTTCGGCTCAAATCATTAACCAAAGCCGAGACTTGGTCTCGCTGGCGCAACCGAAGTGCCAGGCTGGATAACTCATTAACCAGAAGGCGGCTGGAGGCAGGCAGGGCTGATGGCTGAGGCCGGGTGGAGGCCACCCGCGGCCGGGAAAGTCAAAAGTCCCGTTGTGTGGAAGTCTATGAGGTCAGATTCGGCCGCCTTACCGGGCCTTCGGTTGATGGTTTCCCGCTTGGGCAAGCGAGTCGGCCCGGCATAGTGGCCACTTGCATTTTCTGGCAAGTGTCTGCGAACAACGTTAATGAGTTGAACCTCGGAAATTGCCGGAAGTCCCGATGAAGAAATGAAAATGCCCCTTTTGCGGGGATTTGGATGCTCATGGCCGGCAGCAGGTGGCCCGACGCCCCGCCAACTTGACACTTGTCATTTCTGTCCTTGGGGGTTGGCGGGGTATCTGCACAGAGGTAGGAGGTGGCAGAATCGAGACTTGGTGAGTTTTCCAAACAAACGTCTCGAGCCTCCAGGTCTGCAGAGACCGACCAGGGCTGCCGCCCAACCGACTATTCACCCTTTTTGGGCGGGAATTTATTCCCTTTTTGCCCATTTTTCGGGTTTTTGGTCGGGCTTCAAAAGCGGCTGCCCGAGGCCTGGCAGAGGCCGGGGCATGGTCCCCGATCGCGCCAGGCGGCTCGCGCGACCCGATTAGGCCCCGAAAGGAGTCGGGAAATCGGCAGACCTGCCCGAGTTCAGCCCGGGGGGGGCGGGGGGCAGGTCGGTTCGGCTCAAATCATTAACCAAAGCCGAGACTTGGTCTCGCTGGCGCAACCGAAGTGCCAGGCTGGATAACTCATTAACCAGAAGGCGGCTGGAGGCAGGCAGGGCTGATGGCTGAGGCCGGGTGGAGGCCACCCGCGGCCGGGAAAGTCAAAAGTCCCGTTGTGTGGAAGTCTATGAGGTCAGATTCGGCCGCCTTACCGGGCCTTCGGTTGATGGTTTCCCGCTTGGGCAAGCGAGTCGGCCCGGCAAAGTGGCCACTTGCATTTTCTGGCAAGTGTCTGCGAACAACGTTAATGAGTTGAACCTTGGAAATTGCCGGAAGTCCCGATGAAGAAATGAAAATGCCCCTTTTGCGGGGATTTGGATGCTCATGGCCGGCAGCAGGTGGCCCGACGCCCCGCCAACTTGACACTTGTCATTTCTGTCCTTGGGGGTTGGCGGGGTATCTGCACAGAGGTAGGAGGTGGCAGAATCGAGACTTGGTGAGTTTTCCAAACAAACGTCTCGAGCCTCCAGGTCTGCAGAGACCGACCAGGGCTGCCGCCCAACCGACTATTCACCCTTTTTGGGCGGGAATTTATTCCCTTTTTGCCCATTTTTCGGGTTTTTGGTCGGGCTTCAAAAGCGGCTGCCCGAGGCCTGGCAGAGGCCGGGGCATGGGCCCCGATCGCGCCAGGCGGCTCGCGCGACCCGATTAGGCCCCGAAAGGAGTCGGGAAATCGGCAGACCTTGCCGAGTTCAGCCCGCGGTGGCGGGGGGCAGGTCGGTTCGGCTCAAATCATTAACCAAAGCCGAGACTTGGTCTCGCTGGCGCAACCGAAGTGCCAGGCTGGATAACTCATTAACCAGAAGGCGGCTGGAGGCAGGCAGGGCTGATGGCTGAGGCCGGGTGGAGGCCACCCGCGGCCGGGAAAGTCAAAAGTCCCGTTGTGTGGAAGTCTATGAGGTCAGATTCGGCCGCCTTACCGGGCCTTCGGTTGATGGTTTCCCGCTTGGGCAAGCGAGTCGGCCCGGCAAAGTGGCCACTTGCATTTTCTGGCAAGTGTCTGCGAACAACGTTAATGAGTTGAACCTCGGCAATTGCCGGAAGTCCCGATGAAGAAATGAAAATGCCCCTTTTGCGGGGATTTGGATGCTCATGGCCGGCAGCAGGTGGCCCGACGCCCCGCCAACTTGACACTTGTCATTTCTGTCCTTGGGGGTTGGCGGGGTATCTGCACAGAGGTAGGAGGTGGCAGAATCGAGACTTGGTGAGTTTTCCAAACAAACGTCTCGAGCCTCCAGGTCTGCAGAGACCGACCAGGGCTGCCGCCCAACCGACTATTCACCCTTTTTGGGCGGGAATTTATTCCCTTTTTGCCCATTTTTCGGGTTTTTGGTCGGGCTTCAAAAGCGGCTGCCCGAGGCCTGGCAGAGGCCGGGGCATGGTCCCCGATCGCGCCAGGCGGCTCGCGCGACCCGATTAGGCCCCGAAAGGAGTCGGGAAATCGGCAGACCTGCCCGAGTTCAGCCCGGGGGGGGCGGGGGGCAGGTCGGTTCGGCTCAAATCATTAACCAAAGCCGAGACTTGGTCTCGCTGGCGCAACCGAAGTGCCAGGCTGGATAACTCATTAACCAGAAGGCGGCTGGAGGCAGGCAGGGCTGATGGCTGAGGCCGGGTGGAGGCCACCCGCGGCCGGGAAAGTCAAAAGTCCCGTTGTGTGGAAGTCTATGAGGTCAGATTCGGCCGCCTTACCGGGCCTTCGGTTGATGGTTTCCCGCTTGGGCAAGCGAGTCGGCCCGGCAAAGTGGCCACTTGCATTTTCTGGCAAGTGTCTGCGAACAACGTTAATGAGTTGAACCTTGGAAATTGCCGGAAGTCCCGATGAAGAAATGAAAATGCCCCTTTTGCGGGGATTTGGATGCTCATGGCCGGCAGCAGGTGGCCCGAGCCCCGCCAACTTGACACTTGTCATTTCTGTCCTTGGGGGTTGGCGGGGTGCCCGGAGATTTTCGGGAACACGATTTTCAGAACATTTTTAC
>NW_027252141.1:0-2500 GCF_044704955.1 Pristiophorus japonicus | reverse complement strand
GGCAGACCTGCCCGGATTCAGCCCGGGGGAGGCGGGGGGCAGGTCGGTTCGGCTCAAATCATTAACCAAAGCCGAGACGTGGTCTCGCTGGCGCAACCGAAGTGCCAGGCTGGATAACTCATTAACCAGAAAGGCGGCTGGAGGCAGGCAGGGCTGATGGCTGAGGCCGGGTGGAGGCCACCGCGGCGGAAAGTCAAAAGTCCCGTTGTGTGGAAGTCTATGAGGTCAGATTCGGCCGCCTTACCGGGCCTGCGGTTGATGGTTTCCCGCTTGGGCAAGCGAGTCGGCCCGGCAAAGTGGCCACTTGCATTTTCTGGCAAGTGTCTGCGAACAACGTTAATGAGTTGAACCTCGGCAATTGTCGGAAGTCCCGATGAAGAAATGAAAATGCCCCTTTTGCGGGGATTTGGATGCTCATGGCCGGCAGCAGGTGGCCCGACGCCCGCCAACTTGACACTTGTCATTTCTGTCCTTGGGGTTGGCGGGGTATCTGCACAGAGGTAGGAGGTGGCAGAATCGAGACTTGGTGAGTTTTCCAAACAAACGTCTCGAGCCTCCAGGTCTGCAGAGACCGACCAGGCTGCCGCCCAACCGACTATTCACCCTTTTTGGGCGGGAATTTATTCCCTTTTTGCCCATTTTTCGGGTTTTTGGTCGGGCTTCAAAAGCGGCTGCCCGAGCCTGGCAGAGGCCCGGGGCATGGTCCCCGATCGCGCCAGGCGGCTCGCGCGACGCGATTAGGCCCCGAAAGGAGTCGGGAAATCGGCAGACCTGCCCGAGTTCAGCCCGGGGGAGGCGGGGGCAGGTCGGTTCGGCTCAAATCATTAACCAAAGCCGAGACTTGGTCTCGCTGGCGCACCGAAGTGCCAGGCTGGATAACTCATTAACCAGAAGGCGGCTGGAGGCAGGCAGGGCTGATGCTGAGGCCGGGTGGAGGCCACCCGCGGCCGGGAAAGTCAAAAGTCCCGTTGTGTGGAAGTCTATGAGGTCAGATTCGGCCGCCTTACCGGGCCTTCGGTTGATGGTTTCCCGCTTGGGCAAGCGAGTCGGCCCGGCAAAGTGGCCACTTGCATTTTCTGGCAAGTGTCCTGCGAACAACGTTAATGAGTTGAACCTCGGCAATTGTCGGAAGTCCCGATGAAGAAATGAAAATGCCCTTTGCGGGGATTTGGATGCTCATGGCCGGCAGCAGGTGGCCCGACGCCCCGCCAACTTGACACTTGTCATTTCTGTCCTTGGGGGTTGGCGGGGTATCTGCACAGAGGTAGGAGGTGGCAGAATCGAGACTTGGTGAGTTTTCCAAACAAACGTCTCGAGCCTCCAGGTCTGCAGAGACCGACCAGGGCTGCCGCCCAACCGACTATTCACCCTTTTTGGGCGGGAATTTATTCCCTTTTTGCCCATTTTTCGGGTTTTTGGTCGGGCTTCAAAAGCGGCTGCCCGAGGCCTGGCAGAGGCCGGGGCATGGGCCCCGATCGCGCCAGGCGGCTCGCGCGACCCGATTAGGCCCCGAAAGGAGTCGGGAAATCGGCAGACCTGCCCGAGTCAGCCCGCGGTGGCGGGGGGCAGGTCGGTTCGGCTCAAATCATTAACCAAAGCCGAGACTTGGTCTCGCTGGCGCAACGAAGTGCCAGCTGGATAACTCATTAACCAGAAGGCGGCTGGAGGCAGGCAGGGCTGATGGCTGAGGCCGGGTGGAGGCCACCCGCGGCCGGGAAAGTCAAAGTCCCGTTGTGTGGAAGTCTATGAGGTCAGATTCGGCCGCCTTACCGGGCCTTCGGTTGATGGTTTCCCGCTTGGGCAAGCGAGTCGGCCGGCAAAGTGGCCACTTGCATTTTCTGGCAAGTGTCTGCGAACAACGTTAATGAGTTGAACCTTGGAAATTGCCGGAAGTCCCGATGAAGAAATGAAAATGCCCCTTTTGCGGGATTTGGATGCTCATGGCCGGCAGCAGGTGGCCCGACGCCCCGCCAACTTGACACTTGTCATTTCTGTCCTTGGGGGTTGGCGGGGTGCCCGGAGATTTTCGGGAACACGATTTTCAGAACATTTTACGACAGCGGGTACACTTTGAAAGCGCCGAAAAGTGATGCTTTGCTGAAAGGTGCTCAATCTCAGGAAAGAGACCTTTGAAAAGAGCACTTGGAAAGTCACAAAATGAACGGTGTGCGAGACTTGGAACAATTTGACAAAGTCTTTTGTTGTACTTTTCAAACTCTTTGGTGTTTTGCTGAAATCGTACTCTGGGAGCCAGCAGCCCCGCTTGTACCCGTGCCCGGCTCTCAGGACAGACTAGTTTCCAACGGCCCTCCGTCTTTGCGCAACAAAGGACGCTGTCTGTCACAGATGCAAGCCCTGAGTGAGGGAAATCTGTTTTACTGAGTAGTTAAGCACACGCGCAGTTCTTTCACCAAGTTCCCCTGCGTGTTGTGCGCTCGGTAATCACCTGATCGATTTGCGACTCGTGTCCGACGTGGGAGGGCTCGGAGTGGGGCCAGCT